>NC_136073.1:8644700-8897200 GCF_964261635.1 Lissotriton helveticus | reverse complement strand
CAATCGGAACTGGCCTCAGAGCCTTCACCTGCCAATCTCGTGTTGGTCTCCGCTTCTCTACTTGTGGCGTCTTCCACATCAACAGCTATTCACCCGTGGTGGCCTCTTGTCACTCGCCTAGGTTATGGTATCGTCATTGGTTCACGGTGCCCTCCCTACGCATCAATGCGTACCCTCCCATTCACCATGCACTTGCGATTCACGCGTGGTTTGTTTACGTACCATCACTTACCCACGATTTCTTCTTCACTGTCCCTCACCCGATAAATCTTCTGCCTCTCGGCTACTGAGTACCCTCCTCCCCAGCCAGGATATCCCAGACAAGTGTCGCTCACCTGTGGTGACCATTCTTCCCGCACCCAAACCATTCACCTGGATTAATATCTTTAAGCAGGGGTGGGCTGCGCCATTTCACTTTTCTTGCAGGTAAGCAGCATTTTTTATTTTTTTTCTTATCCCGTTCCCGCCCCCCCTCCCGCTGTCCGTGTGCCCGTTAACCTGCCCCCCTCCCGCTGTCCGTGTGCCCGTTCCCGCCCCCTCGCCCGTCTGTGTGCCCGTGCTTCTTGTTCTAATTTGGCCCCATTACGTTGCCCGAACATCTTTATATCTATCTGTCAGTATCTTCTAATCTGTATTCGTGTTTTCCTCTGTTTTTCCATTTTTCTCTTCCCATTTATGTTGCCTCGATCTTTCGCTCTTTGTGTGTTCTAATCTACATTTGCTATTTTCCTTGCTCCCCAGTTCCCAAATATATATGTCTGAAATCCTTGACGTGCTGTCTCTGTATTTCCTCTTGTCTGGTTTTATCTGTTTAGTGCCCCCCACCTCCTCCCATCCTTAGCGGTTCATCTGTGTTTTTAGTGTTAATGCAACTTCTCTCTGACGTTTTCCCTGAGACGCTCTTTATGTTTCTGTCTTGTATTTGTCTCCGCTAAATATCCATTTTCCCCACTGTCCTTTCCTTCACCAGTGAAGCGTTCTACCTGCTTTCAAATTTTATTTCATGCTCTGGCGACTGTCGCCAGTAACGGCATGGGAATGAACATGATTGATTGATTATCGACAGTGTGCTAAGAAGCCGAGCCAGGGAAGTCATAGGCTTCCTCTGAACCTTAGCAAGCACATGTAACTAAGGCTTTCTGTGGTGTAAGCTCAGTGATGTAGGACACATTTTGCTTCATTTTGCCATGTGTATGATACTGAGTTTATTCTCGCCACACTTTCTGTTCTGTTGCACGTTTAATAATTTTCCCTATTCGGGTGTTCCCTAAATTGAAGGTTTTAACTATTGTGTTTGGTAGTTTAAGCAGAACACCCCGGATAATGTTAACTAGTCAGTTGTTCGCCTCGCCTCTTCTGCAGCCGTAAGGTATACTAAGCACTGGGTAGACAACTACACAACCCCTTAACTTTTTTACTTGGTTGATGTGAGGTGCACAACTGCTGGTTTATAGCTGGTAATGATTATCAATCTAATTTATTTGCTTTTCATTATAACTGTTCTTGTTATTTTATTTTAATGTAAAACTCCTATTGGGCTGGTTTGCACTTTATAAAACCGTAAATAAATACAATTGTAGCATTTGTGTCATTGCTTTTCGGCTAATCAACAGAAATGTATAAATGTACATACTATTTCACCTCTTTATCTGCAGAAGCACAGTCTGACTCCTAAAATGTATACAGTGTAATTGGAAATGCTTGCATTCAATATTTACAAATTAGATTTGCTGGTTGGCTAAATTTGTATTATGTGGCTGAAGCACTCCTCTGATAGTAGATTTAGCAGGACAGAGGCTCTCTATTACTTGAAGGACCACAGGGACCGCTAAGCTGGAAATGTTTGTCTCAGCTCAACAGGTCCCTTATCAATTCCCCAATACTAGATCTTGACTACCAAATACGAATTGGGACCAAATAAAGTGTGTGGTAGTAATTGCTGTCTGCTGAGCTCGTCCTTGGGGTACAATAGGTCTCACATTTGCGAGAGATTAAGCTATTGGCAATGTAAATGACAATGCCATTTATTTATCTGTTTTCAAAACCAACACATAAATACAAATTTTGCCATTTACAATGCCAATAGCTCTAACTTTTCCAAAGGCGAAACCGTTGCATTGTAAATGCTTGTTTATTTCTTTATTTTATTTAATGCGATTTTCTATGGCGCGAACTTTACCCGAAGGTGTCAGAGCGCTTTACATAGGAACCAGTTAAAAAACATAAGGACTAAGGATTACATGCGTTACATAAAAGATACAAACAGAAAAAATTGCAAATGTACAAGATGTAAAGCCACACAAAGAAGAGACTGGTGATTAGAGTTATCTCTATATACATAGGGAAGGGATACGACTGGATATACTCTAAGAGTCACATAGGAATGGTAGAGAGTACACAGGTCTACTGCATATACTAGTGATTAGAGTTATCTCTATATACATAGGGAAGGGACACGGATGGATATACTCTAAGAGTCACATAGGAATGGCAGAGTGTGCAAAGGTCTACTGCATATACTAGTGAATAGAGTTATCTCTATATACATAGGGAAGGGATACGAATGGATATACTCTAAGAGTCACATAGGAATGGTAGAGAGTACAGAGGTCTATTGCATATACTAGTGATTAGAGTTATCTCTATAAACACAGGGAAGGGATACAAATGGATATACTCTAAGAGTCACATAGGAATGGTAGAGAGTACAAAGGTCTACTGCATATACTAGTGATTAGAATTATCTCTATATACATAGGGAAGGGATACGGATGGATATACTCTAAGAGTCACATAGGAATGGTAGAGAGTACAAAGGTCTACTGCATATACTAGTGATTAGAGTTATCTCTATATACATAGGGAAGGGATACGGATGGATATACTCTAAGAGTCACATAGGAATGGCAGAGAGTGCAAAGGTCTACTGCATATACTAGTGAATAGAGTTATCTCTATATACATAGGGAAGGGATACGAATGGATATACTCTAAGAGTCACATAGGAATGGTAGAGAGTATACAGGTCTACTGCATAAACTATTGATTAGAATTATCCCTACATACATAGGGAAGGGATACCAATGGATATACTCTAAGAGTCACATAGGAATGGCAGAGAGTGCAAAGGTCTACTGCATATACTAGTGATTAGAATTATCTCTATATACAAAGGGAAGGGATACGAATGGATATACTCTAAGAGTCACATAGGAATGGCAGAGATACAAAGGTCTACTGCATATACTAGTGATTAGAATTATATCTCTATATACATAGGGAAGGGATACGAATGGATATACTCTAAGAGTCACATAGGAATGGTAGAGAGTACAAAGGTCTACTGCATATACTAGTGATTAGAATTATCTCTATATACATGGGGAAGGGATACGAATGGATATACTCTAAGAGTCACATAGGAATGGCAGATAGTACTAAGGTCTACTGCATATACTAGTGATTAGAATTATCTCTCTATACATAGGGAAGGGATACGGATTGATATACTCTAAGAGTCACATAGGAATGGCAGATAGTACTAAGGTCTACTGCATATACTAGTGATTAGAATTATCTCTCTATACATAGGGAAGGGATACGGATTGATATACTCTAAGAGTCACATAGGAATGGTAGATAGTGCAAAGGTCTACTGCATATACTAGTGATTAGAGTTATCTCTATATACATGGGGAAGGGATACGAATGGATATACTCTAAGAGTCACATAGGAATGGTAGAGTACAGAGGTCTACCGCATATACTAGTGATTAGAGTTATCTCTATATACATAGGGAAGGGATACGACAGGATATACTCTAAGAGTCACATAGGAATGGTAGATAGTGCAAAGGTCTACCACATATACTAGTGATTAGAGTTATCTCTATATACATAGGGAAGGGATACGAATGGATATACTCTAAGAGTCACATAGGAATGGTAGATAGTACAAAGGTCTACTGCATATACTAGTGATTAGAGTTATCTCTATATACATAGGGAGGGGATACGAATGGATATACTCTAAGAGTCACATAGGAATGGTAGATAGTGCAACGGTCTACTGCATATACTAGTGATTAGAGTTATCTCTATATACATGGGGAAGGGATACAAATGGATATACTCTAAGAGTCACATAGGAATGGTAGATAGTGCAAAGGTCTACTGCATATACTAGTGATTAGAGTTATCTCTATATACATAGGGAAGGGATACGAATGGATATACTCTAAAAGTCACATAGGAATGGCAGATAGTACTAAGGTCTACTGCATATACTAGTGATTAGAATTATCTCTCTATACATAGGGAAGGGATACGGATTGATATACTCTAAGAGTCACATAGGAATGGTAGATAGTGCAAAGGTCTACTGCATATGCTAGTGATTAGAGTTATCTCTATATACATGGGGAAGGGATACGAATGGATACACTCTAAGAGTCACATAGGAATGGTAGAGAGTACAAAGGTCTACTGCATATACTAGTGATTAGAGTTATCTCTATATACATAGGGAAGGGCTACGAATGGATATACTCTAAGAGTCACATAGGAATGGTAGAGAGTACAAAGGTCTACAGCATATACTAGTGATTAGAGTTATCTCTATATACACAGGGAAGGGATATGACTGGATATACTCTAAGAGTCACGTAGGAATGGTGGAGTGTACAAAGGTCTACAGCATATACTAGTGATTAGAGTTATCTCTATATACATAGGTAAGGGATATGACTGGATATACTCTAAGAGTCACATAGGAATGGTAGATATACAAAGGTCTACTGCATATACTAGTGATTAGAGTTATCTCTATATACATAGGGAGGGGATACGAATGGATATACTCTAAGAGTCACATAGGAATGGTAGATAGTGCAACGGTCTACTGCATATACTAGTGATTAGAGTTATCTCTATATACATGGGGAAGGGATACAAATGGATATACTCTAAGAGTCACATAGGAATGGTAGATAGTGCAAAGGTCTACTGCATATACTAGTGATTAGAGTTATCTCTATATACATAGGGAAGGGATACGAATGGATATACTCTAAAAGTCACATAGGAATGGCAGATAGTACTAAGGTCTACTGCATATACTAGTGATTAGAATTATCTCTCTATACATAGGGAAGGGATACGGATTGATATACTCTAAGAGTCACATAGGAATGGTAGATAGTGCAAAGGTCTACTGCATATGCTAGTGATTAGAGTTATCTCTATATACATGGGGAAGGGATACGAATGGATACACTCTAAGAGTCACATAGGAATGGTAGAGAGTACAAAGGTCTACTGCATATACTAGTGATTAGAGTTATCTCTATATACATAGGGAAGGGCTACGAATGGATATACTCTAAGAGTCACATAGGAATGGTAGAGAGTACAAAGGTCTACAGCATATACTAGTGATTAGAGTTATCTCTATATACACAGGGAAGGGATATGACTGGATATACTCTAAGAGTCACGTAGGAATGGTGGAGTGTACAAAGGTCTACAGCATATACTAGTGATTAGAGTTATCTCTATATACATAGGGAAGGGATACGAATGGATATACTCTAAGAGTCACATAGGAATGGTGGAGAGTACAAAGGTCTACTGCATATACTAGTGATTAGAGTTATCTCTATATACATAGGGAAGGGATACGGATGGATATACTCTAAGACTCACATAGGAATGGCAGAGAGTACAAAGGTCTACAGCATATACTAGTGATTAGAGTTATCTCTATATACATAGGTAAGGGATACGGCTGGATATACTCTAAGAGTCACATAGGAATGGTGGAGAGTACAAAGGTCTACAGCATATACTAGTGATTAGAGTTATCTCTATATACATAGGTAAGGGATATGACTGGATATACTCTAAGAGTCACATAGGAATGGTAGATATACAAAGGTCTACTGCATATACTAGTGATTAGAGTTATCTCTATATACATAGGTAAGGGATACGAATGGATATACTCTAAGAGTCACATAGGAATGGTAGAGAGTACAGAGGTCTACCGCATATACTAGTGATTTGAGTTACCTCTATATACATAGGAGAGGGATACGAATGGATATACTCTAAGAGTCACATAGGAATGGCAGAGAGTACAAAGGTCTACGCATATACTAGTGATTAGAGTTATCTCTATATACATAGGGAAGGGATACGGATGGATATACTCTAAGACTCACATAGGAATGGCAGAGAGTACAAAGGTCTACTGCATATACCAGTGATTAGAGTTATCTCTATATACATAGGTAAGGGATACGGCTGGATATACTCTAAGAGTCACGTAGGAATGGTGGAGAGTACAAAGGTCTACAGCATATACTAGTGATTAGAGTTATCTCTATATACATAGGTAAGGGATACGAATGGATATACTCTAAGAGTCACATAGGAATGGTAGATATACAAAGGTCTACTGCATATACTAGTGATTAGAGTTATCTCTATATTCATAGGGAAGGGATACGGATGGATATACTCTAAGAGTCACATAGGAATGGCAGAGAGTACAAAGGTCTACAGCATATACTAGTGATTAGAGTTATCTCTAAATACATAGGTAAGGGATACGGCTGGATATACTCTAAGAGTCACGTTGGAATGGTGGAGAGTACAAAGGCCTACAGCATATACTAGTGATTAGAGTTATCTCTATATACATAGGTAAGGGATACGAATGGATATACTCTAAGAGTCACATAGGAATGGTAGATATACAAAGGTCTACTGCATATACTAGTGATTAGAGTTATCTCTATATACATTGGGAAGGGATACGGATAGATGTACTCTAAGAGTCACATAGGAATGGTGGAGAGTACAAAGGTCTACTGCATATACTAGTGATTAGAGTTATCTCTATATACATAGGGAAGGGATACGGATGGATATACTCTAAGACTCACATAGGAATGGCAGAGAGTACAAAGGTCTACAGCATATACTAGTGATTAGAGTTATCTCTATATACATAGGTAAGGGATACGGCTGGATATACTCTAAGAGTCACATAGGAATGGTGGAGAGTACAAAGGTCTACAGCATATACTAGTGATAAGAGTTATCTCTATATACATAGGTAAGGGATATGACTGGATATACTCTAAGAGTCACATAGGAATGGTAGATATACAAAGGTCTACTGCATATACTAGTGATTAGAGTTATCTCTATATACATGGGGAAGGGATACGAATGGATATACTCTAAGAGTCACATAGGAATGGTAGAGAACACAGCGGTCAACTGCATATACTAGTGATTAGAGTTACCTCTATATACATAGGAGAGGGATACGAATGGATATACTCTAAGAGTCACATAGGAATGGTAGAGAGTACAAAGGTCTACTGCATATACTAGTGATTAGAGTTACCTCTATATACATAGGAGAGGAATACGAATGGATATACTCTAAGAGGCGCATAGGAATGGTAGAGAGTACGGAGGTCTACCACATATACTAGTGATTAGAGTTATCTCTATATACATAGGGAAGGGATACGAATGGATATACTCTAAGAGGCGCATAGGAATGGTAGAGAGTACAAAGGTCTACTGCATATACTAGTGATTAGAGTTATCTCTATATACATAGGGAAGGGATATGAATGGATATACTCTAAGAGTCGCATAGGAATGGTAGAGAGTACAAAGGTCTACCACATATACTAGTGATTAGAGTTATCTCTATATACATAGGGAAGGGATACGAATGGATATACTCTAAGAGGCGCATAGGAATGGTAGAGAGTACAAAGGTCTACAGCATATACTAGTGATTAGAGTTATCTCTATATACATAGGGAAGGGATACAGATGGATATACTCTAAGAGTCACATAGGAATGGTAGAGAGTACAAAGGTCTACTGCATATACTAGTGATTAGAGTTATCTCTATATACATAGGGAAGGGATATGAATGGATATACTCTAAGAGTCGCATAGGAATGGTAGAGAGTACAAAGGTCTACCACATTAACTAGTGATTAGAGTTATCTCTATATACATAGGGAAGGGATACGAATGGATATACTCTAAGAGGCGCATAGGAATGGTAGAGAGTACAAAGGTCTACTGCATATACTAGTGATTAGAGTTACCTCTATATACATAGGAGAGGAATACGAATGGATATACTCTAAGAGGCGCATAGGAAGGGTAGAGAGTACGGAGGTCTACCGTATATACTAGTGATTAGAGTTATCTCTATATACATAGGGAAGGGATACAGATGGATATACTCGAAGAGTCACATAGGAATGGTAGAGAGTACAAAGGTCTACTGCATATACTAGTGATTAGAGTTATCTCTATATACATAGGGAAGGGATATGAATAGATATACTCTAAGAGTCACATAGGAATGGTAGAGAGTACAAAGGTCTACTGCATATACTAGTGATTAGAGTTAGCTCTATATACATGGGGAAGGGATACGAATGGATATACTCTAAGAGTCACATAGGAATGGTTGAGAGTACGGAGGTCTACCGCATATACTAGTGATTAGAGTAATCTCTATATACATAGGGAAGGGATACGAATGGATATACTCTAAGAGGCGCATAGGAATGGTAGAGAGTACAAAGGTCTACCGCATATACTAGTGATTAGAGTTATCTCTATATACATAGGGAAGGGATACGGATGGATATACTCTAAGAGTCACATAGGAATGGTAGAGAGTACAAAGGTCTACTGCATATACTAGTGATCTCTATATACATAGGGAAGGGATACGAATGGATATACTCTAAGAGTCACATAGGAATGGCAGAGAGTACAAAGGTCTACTGCATATACTAGTGATCTCTATAAACATAGGGAAGGGATACGGATGGATATACTCTAAGAGTCACATAGGAATGGTAGAGAGTACAAAGGTCTACTGCATATACTAGTGATTAGAGTTATCTCTATATACATAGGGAAGGGATACGGATGGATATACTCTAAGAGTCACATAGGAATGGTAGAGAGTACAAAGGTCTACTGCATATACTAGTGATCTCTATATACATAGGGAAGGGATACGAATGGATATACTCTAAGAGTCACACAGGAATGGTAGAGAGTACAAAGGTCTACCGCATATACTAGTGGTTAGAGTTATCTCTATATGCATGGGGAAGGGATACAAATGGATATACTCTAAGAGTCACATAGGAATGGTAGAGTACAAAGGTCTACCGCATATACTAGTGAATAGAGTTATCTCTATATACATAGGGAAGGGATACAAATGGATATACTCTAAGAATCACATAGGAAAGGCAGAGAGTACAAAGGTCTACTGCATATGCTAGTGATTAGAGTTATCTCTATATACATAGGGAAGGGATACGAATGTATATACTCTAAGAGTCACACAGGAATGGTAGAGAGTACAAAGGTCTACTGCATATACTAGTGATTAGAGTATCTCTATATACATAGGGAGGGGATACAAATGGATATACTCTAAGGTCTACTGCATATACTAGTGATTAGAGTTATCTCTATATACATAGGGAAGGGATACGAATGGATATCCTCTAAGAGCCGCATAGGAATGGTAGATAGTACAAGGGTCTACCGCATATACTAGTGATTAGAGTTATCTCTATATACACAGGGATGGGATACGAATGGATATACTCTAAGAGCCACATAGGAAGGGTAGAGAGTTTAAGGGTCTACCATATATACTAGTGAATAGAGTTATCTCTATATACATAGGGAAGGGATAGGAATGGATATACTTTAAGAGTCACATAGGAATGGTAGAGAGTACAAGGGTCTACCGCATGTACTAGTGATTAGAGTTATCTCTATATACATGGGGAAGGGATACAAATGGATATACTCTAAGAGTCACATAGGAATGGTAGAGTACAAAGGTCTACCGCATATACTGGTGATTAGAGTTATCTCTATATACATAGGGAAGGTATACGAATGGATATACTCTAAGAGTCACATAGGAATGGTAGAGAGTACAATGGTCTACCGCATATACTAGTGATTAGAGTTATCTCTATATACATAGGGAAGGGATACGAATGGATATACTCTAAGAGTCACATAGGAATGGTAGAGGGTACAATGGTCTACCGCATATACTAGTGAATAGAGTTATCTCTATATACATAGGGAAGGGATACAAATGGATATACTCTAAGAATCACATAGGAAAGGCAGAGAGTACAAAGGTCTACTGCATATACTAGTGATTAGAGTTATCTCTATATACATAGGGAAGGGATACAAATGGATATACTCTAAGAGTCACATAGGAATGGTAGAGAGTACAAAGGTCTACTGCATATACTAGTGATTAGAGTATCTCTATATACATAGGGAGGGGAGACAAATGGATATACTCTAAGGTCTACTGCATATACTAGTGATTAGAGTTATCTCTATATACATAGGGAAGGGATACGAATGGATATACTCTAAGAGTCACATAGGAATGGTAGAGAGTACAATGGTCTACCGCATATACTAGTGATTAGAGTTATCTCTATATACATAGGGAAGGGATACGAATAGATATACTCTAAGAGTCACGTTGGAATGGTGGAGAGTACAAAGGCCTACAGCATATACTAGTGATTAGAGTTATCTCTATATACATAGGTAAGGGATACGAATGGATATACTCTAAGAGTCACATAGGAATGGTAGATATACAAAGGTCTACTGCATATACTAGTGATTAGAGTTATCTCTATATACATAGGTAAGGGATACGGATAGATATACTCTAAGAGTCACATAGGAATGGTGGAGAGTACAAAGGTCTACTGCATATACTAGTGATTAGAGTTATCTCTATATACATAGGGAAGGGATACGAATGGATATACTCTAAGAGTCACATAGGAATGGTAGAGAACACAGCGGTCAACTGCATATACTAGTGATTAGAGTTACCTCTATATACATAGGAGAGGGATACGAATGGATATACTCTAAGAGTCACATAGGAATGGTAGAGAGTACGGAGGTCTACTGCATATACTAGTAAATAGAGTTATCTCTATATACATAGGGAAGGGATACAGATGGATATACTCTAAGAGTCACATAGGAATGGTAGAGTACAAAGGTCTACCGCATATACTGGTGATTAGAGTTATCTCTATATACATAGGGAAGGTATACGAATGGATATACTCTAAGAGTCACATAGGAATGGTAGAGAGTACAATGGTCTACCGCATATACTAGTGATTAGAGTTATCTCTATATACATAGGGAAGGGATACGAATGGATATACTCTAAGAGTCACATAGGAATGGTAGAGGGTACAATGGTCTACCGCATATACTAGTGAATAGAGTTATCTCTATATACATAGGGAAGGGATACAAATGGATATACTCTAAGAATCACATAGGAAAGGCAGAGAGTACAAAGGTCTACTGCATATACTAGTGATTAGAGTTATCTCTATATACATAGGGAAGGGATACAAATGGATATACTCTAAGAGTCACATAGGAATGGTAGAGAGTACAAAGGTCTACTGCATATACTAGTGATTAGAGTATCTCTATATACATAGGGAGGGGAGACAAATGGATATACTCTAAGGTCTACTGCATATACTAGTGATTAGAGTTATCTCTATATACATAGGGAAGGGATACGAATGGATATACTCTAAGAGTCACATAGGAATGGTAGAGAGTACAATGGTCTACCGCATATACTAGTGATTAGAGTTATCTCTATATACATAGGGAAGGGATACGAATAGATATACTCTAAGAGTCACGTTGGAATGGTGGAGAGTACAAAGGCCTACAGCATATACTAGTGATTAGAGTTATCTCTATATACATAGGTAAGGGATACGAATGGATATACTCTAAGAGTCACATAGGAATGGTAGATATACAAAGGTCTACTGCATATACTAGTGATTAGAGTTATCTCTATATACATAGGTAAGGGATACGGATAGATATACTCTAAGAGTCACATAGGAATGGTGGAGAGTACAAAGGTCTACTGCATATACTAGTGATTAGAGTTATCTCTATATACATAGGGAAGGGATACGAATGGATATACTCTAAGAGTCACATAGGAATGGTAGAGAACACAGCGGTCAACTGCATATACTAGTGATTAGAGTTACCTCTATATACATAGGAGAGGGATACGAATGGATATACTCTAAGAGTCACATAGGAATGGTAGAGAGTACGGAGGTCTACCGCATATACTAGTAAATAGAGTTATCTCTATATACATAGGGAAGGGATACAGATGGATATACTCTAAGAGTCACATAGGAATGGTAGAGAGTACAAAGGTCTACTGCATATACTAGTGATTAGAGTTATCTCTATATACATAGGAGAGGAATACGAATGGATATACTCTAAGAGGCGCATAGGAATGGTAGAGAGTACGGAGGTCTACCGTATGTACTAGTGATTAGAGTTATCTCTATATACATAGGGAAGGGATACAGATGGATATACTCGAAGAGTCACGTAGGAATGGTAGAGAGTACAAAGGTCTACTGCATATACTAGTGATTAGAGTTATCTCTATATACATAGGGAAGGGATACGAATGGATATACTCTAAGAGTCACATAGGAATGGTAGAGAGTACAAAGGTCTATTGCATATACTAGTGATTAGAGTTATCTCTATATACATAGGGAAGGGATACGAATGGATATACTCTAAGAATCACATAGGAATGGTAGAGAGTACGGAGGTCTACCGCATATACTAGTGATTAGAGTAATCTCTATATACATAGGGAAGGGATACGAATGGATATACTCTAAGAGGCGCATAGGAATGGTAGAGAGTACAAAGGTCTACCGCATATACTAGTGATTAGAGTTATCTCTATATACATAGGGAAGGGATACGGATGGATATACTCTAAGAGTCACATAGGAATGGTAGAGAGTACAAAGGTCTACTGCATATACTAGTGATCTCTATATACATAGGGAAGGGATACGAATGGATATACTCTAAGAGTCACATAGGAATGGTAGAGAGTACAAAGGTCTACTGCATATACTGGTGATTAGAGTTATCTCTATATACATAGGGAAGGGATATGGATGGATATACTCTAAGAGTCACATAGGAATGGTAGAGAGTACAAAGGTCTACTGCATATACTAGTGATCTCTATATACATAGGGAAGGGATACGAATGGATATACTCTAAGAGTCACATAGGAATGGTAGAGAGTACAAAGGTCTACTGCATATACTAGTGATCTCTATATACATAGGGAAGGGATACGGATGGATATACTCTAAGAGTCACATAGGAATGGTAGATAGTACAAAGGTCTACTGCATATACTAGTGATGAGAGTTATCTCTATATACATAGGGAAGGGATACGGATGGATATACTCTAAGAGTCACATAGGAATGGTAGAGAGTACAAAGGTCTACTGCATATACTAGTGATCTCTATATACATAGGGAAGGGATACGAATGGATATACTCTAAGAGTCACACAGGAATGGTAGAGAGTACAAAAGTCTACCGCATATACTAGTGGTTAGAGTTATCTCTATATACATGGGGAAGGGATACAAATGGATATACTCTAAGAGTCACATAGGAATGGTAGAGTACAAAGGTCTACCGCATATACTAGTGAATAGAGTTATCTCTATATACATAGGGAAGGGATACAATTGGATATACCCTAAGAATCACATAGGAAAGGCAGAGAGTACAAAGGTCTACTGCATATACTAGTGATTAGAGTTATCTCTATATACATAGGGAAGGGATACGAATGGATATACTCTAAGAGTCACACAGGAATGGTAGAGAGTACAAAGGTCTACTGCATATACTAGTGATTAGAGTATCTCTATATACATAGGGAGGGGATACAAATGGATATACTCTAAGGTCTACTGCATATACTAGTGATTAGAGTTATCTCTATATACATAGGGAAGGGATACGAATGGATATACTCTAAGAGCCGCATAGGAATGGTAGATAGTACAAGGGTTAACCGCATATACTAGTGATTAGAGTTATCTCTATATACACAGGGAAGGGATACGAATGGATATACTCTAAGAGCCACATAGGAAGGGTAGAGAGTTTAAGGGTCTACCATATATACTAGTGAATAGAGTTATCTCTATATACATAGGGAAGGGATACGAATGGATATACTTTAAGAGTCACATAGGAATGGTAGAGAGTACAGAGGTCTACCGCATGTACTAGTGATTAGAGTTATCTCTATATACATGGGGAAGGGATACAAATGGATATACTCTAAGAGTCACATAGGAATGGTAGAGTACAAAGGTCTACCGCATATACTGGTGATTAGAGTTATCTCTATATACATAGGGAAGGGATACGAATGGATATACTCTAAGAGTCACATAGGAATGGTAGAGAGTACAATGGTCTACAGCATATACTAGTGATTAGAGTTATCTCTATATACATAGGGAAGGGATACGAATGGATATACTCTAAGAGTCACATAGGAATGGTAGATAGTACTAAGGTCTACTGCATATACTAGTGATTAGAGTTATCTCTATATACATAGGGAAGGGATACGAATGGATATACTCTAAGAGGCGCATAGGAATGGTAGAGAGTACAAAGGTCTACTGCATATACTAGTGATTAGAGTTATCTCTATATACATAGGGAAGGGATACGGATGGATATACTCTAAGAGTCACATAGGAATGGTAGAGAGTACAAAGGTCTACTGCATATACTAGTGATCTCTATATACATAGGGAAGGGATACGAATGGATATACTCTAAGAGTCACACAGGAATGGTAGAGAGTACAAAGGTCTACCGCATATACTAGTGGTTAGAGTTATCTCTATATACATGGGGAAGGGATACAAATGGATATACTCTAAGAGTCACATAGGAATGGTAGAGTACAAAGGTCTACCGCATATACTAGTGAATAGAGTTATCTCTATATACATTGGGAAGGGATACAAATGGATATACTCTAAGAATCACATAGGAAAGGCAGAGAGTACAAAGGTCTACTGCATATACTAGTGATTAGAGTTATCTCTATATACATAGGGAAGAGATACGAATGGATATACTTTAAGAGTCACATAGGAATGGTAGAGAGTACAGAGGTCTACAGCATATACTAGTGATTAGAGTTATCTCTATATACATAGGGAAGGGATACGAATGGATATACTCTAAGAGTCACATAGGAATGGTAGATAGTACTAAGGTCTACTGCATATACTACTGATTAGAGTTATCTCTATATACATAGGGAAGGGATACGAATGGATATACTCTAAGATTCACATAGGAATGGTAGAGAGTACAATGGTCTACTGCATATACTAGTGATTAGAGTTATCTCTATATACAGAGGGAGGGCATACGGATGGATATACTCTAAGAGTCACATAGGAATGGTAGAGTACAAAGGTCTACCACATATACTAGTGAATAGAGTTATCTCTATATACATAGGGAAGGGATACGAATGGATATACTCTAAGAGTCACATAGGAATGGTAGAGAGTACAATGGTCTACTGCATATACTAGTGATTAGAGTTATCTCTATACACATAAGGAAGGGATACGAATGGATATACTCTAAGAGTCACATAGGAATGGTAGAGAGTACAAAGGTCTACTGCATATACTAGTGATTAGAGTTATCTCTATATACATAGGGAAGGGATACGAATGGATATACTCTAAGAGTCACATAGGAACGGTAGAGAGTACAAATAGGAATGAATGGGAAGGTATTTCTTATTACCGAATTGGTATTTACCGAATCGGTAATAAGAAATATTACCGAATCTGTAAATTCTACTGATTCATTACCTACATCATATTTACCGATTCCTAAATACCGACTCGGTAAAATTCGGTATTTAGGAATCGATAAAATGAGATTACCTACATATGGCCCATAATGCCTTAATAAGCCTAATACTATGGAACATGACGCCGCCTGATTTTTAATTGCATGGACGGCTGCCATGTTGTCTGACCGGATGACCAAATTCTTGTTAGCCAAGGTGTCCAGCCAGAGTGACAATGCCACCAGAATGGGAAAGAGTTCTAACGCTGTGATATTGTTGGTGAGGCCATATTGTTGCCAAGGAGATGGCCACCCTTTGGCACACCACGCAGAACCCAATATTGCCCCAAACCACCTTGCCTGGAGGCATCTGTGTACAGTTGCAACCTCATAAGCTGTCCATAGCGATGGCCATATTATAACCCCATTGAAATCTTGGAGAAAAGTCAACCGCATCTGCAAGTCTTGTTTCAGCCACTTATTCAACCTTACAAAGGGATGTTTCTGGGTAATGCCCGCTGTAGCCCCTGCCAGCCTTCTTGAAAAAACTCTCCCCTCCTGAATGACCATGGATGCAAAATTGAGCTTACCCATTAACTCTTGGATATCCCTTAATGTTGCCTTCTGTTTTGCCAATACCTTTTCAATAGCTGCTGCAAAGTCCTGTAGTTTTCCACTGGGAGGGGTGACTCCCCTTCCACTGAATCCAACTCTATCCCCAAAAAAGTTAGCTTAGTTGTGGGGCCTTCCGTTTTTCTGCTGCCAATACTACTACCAAGCCCTGCGACCTGACCGTGAAGGCTGCTAATGCCTGGGCACACTCTGGGGAGTTAGCCTCGCCTACAAACAAGAAATAATCCAGATAATGGAGCTTGCCACCAACTGGCCGGACCTTGTTTGTTACCCACTCCAAAAAGGAACTAAATGCCTCAAAATAAGCACATGAAACTGAACATCCCATGGGCATACACATGTCATAGTACAGCTTTTCTCTGAACTGGAACCCCAGCAAATGAAAGCTGTCGGGATGCACTGGTAACAGCCTGAAAGCTGATTAAACATCAGCTTTCGCCATGAGGGCTCCTGACCCTGCTTGCCTGACTAACTCGATGGCTTCCTCAAATGTTGCATAGGAGACAGTACAAATATCCTGGCTTAGCCAGTCATTTATTGAGTTGCCTTTAGGATAAGAGAGGTGGTGGATCATTCGGTATTTGCCTGGTTCCTTTTTTGGAACAATACCTAGTGGAGAAATAATAAAGTTGCTTAAGGGGGGTGGGGGGTCAAATGGGCCTGCTATTCTTCCTAGCTGCAGCTCTTTCTGTATCTTTTCCGCAACTATTTCCGGAAGTTCCTCCGCCGAGCGAAGGTTCCTAGATGACCTGCCTGCTAAAGGGCCACAGTAAGGTATTTTAATCCCTTCTTTAAAAACCCCCAAAAAAGAAGTTCCCTCTCCTCATCCTTTGGGTAATGATTCAAAAGTGTTGCTAGCAATTCAAAGTTTATTGGAGATGGGCCTTTTGTTACCCAGACTATGGCTGACCCATGAACGTGGCGCCAGGTGCAATTCTAACGAGGGCTTTGCATGCCAAAGCGGGATGGTCTCTGCTACACCGGAAGCACCCATGCCGAAATCTACATTGCATCCCCTAGGTGCAATTGCCTGCATTGAACAGGCGACAGGCATTATCCCTCGGTTTACGCTGCAGCAGCTGCTTGAATCCGTCTGACACTTTTGGCGCTCGAAATGCCTGCAGCTGGTCCTGGAGCAGCTGCTGGTGCCTCCCCATGATCTGTCCCTGGCCTAGCACTTATCCTGGAGGACTTTGGGTTGTCACCATGCCGCCCTGACCTTGTTCCCCTTCCTGCCCTGCTGTAATCTGCCCCACGCCAGCTGGGAACCCCCACCGCCGTCAAGGGCTGATGACCCCTGCCACATTCTGATGTCAACATTGTAGGAGAGTAGGGCCTGCTTCCCCCCTCTTTTTGCTGTGATTCACTGGTTTTTCGACTTTAGTGTGGCTGTGGGCCTGCCAATCAGGACCACAGCCTAGCTGTTCTCTCTCTAAATTGATACCATGTACTTTAGGTACTGTTAGAAATGGGGATTTCCGGTTGGCTAAGGCTTGCGCCAAAGCCAGGCAGAAACCACCACTCTAGTCAGGGCAAGGGAGTTACACGCCAAAGATAACCCCTGCTCACCCTCTAGTTAACGTGACACGAGCAGTAAGGCTAATCCCGGAGGCAATGTAGGTTAAGTATTTGCGCACGCACCCCCAGCAACAACACCCGAGGCCCACCACAATGGAAACTCAACACAAGGTTATATATAAAAATAGCCTTTGTATTATACCAAACACATTAGATAATAAACACACCATTTACAATGTGCCATAGGCACGGGCAGAATTTACAGGGGATTATGAACATGGGACAGGGCCACGTGGGCCACTGTCAGGAATAAGCACTTTTAGAACTAGCACTTGGTAGAATTAGCACTTTGTAGGAATAACGCTTAGCACATAGAACATATAATAACTGTAGCACCAAATAGCAAATGTAGCACACAATCAGTAACCACTGGTAAAAGGTAAGTACCACCTACGCAATCCTAAACACCTTAGGCAAATATCATGCAGGGAACCATGAACCCACTAGCATTACCTATACTAGGAAAAACAACCTCCTAAGCATAAACATACATTCAGAGGTATAGGCATGAAGCATTACACATGATGCAGAAATCGCATTAGGCAGGTAATCACAATCGCGCCCAAATATCACAGAACTGACCCCAGGCCAACCTGGCCTCTCAGGGGTTGAAACACCCTGTGTCCAAAATGTTAGGGCAGGCTGCGCAGGTAGCCAAAGAAGATTGCGCAAGGGTTTCAGGGCCTAAACGAAGCAGCTGCCCACTAAGTGCTGGGCAGCTGTAGCAGGGAGCCTGGCACCAGCGTGCCTCCTGACTCTCTTCGGGGCACTGAATAAACAATGGGGCCAAAACCAACGTGGGAGCCTCGTGGGCTCGAGAGAACTGTGTGCCCTGGAGTCTCGTGGGCTCTGAAGAAACAACTGGTGCAGCACGAGCCTCGTGGCTCTAAATAAACAAATGCCCTCGCGTTGGGGGAGCGGCCCGCTGCCATCCGTGGCAGCTCTACCACCCAAAACTGCCCGCTAAATCATGTGGGAGTCCCGCTTGGGGGACTCAAAGAACAATGGCCCCCAGAGCCCTCATGGGCTCGGACAGAAAAATGCCCCCGTCGTTGGAGCCTCTCGTGGGCTCTGAAGATAATGGGGGCTGTGTGGGAGCCCTCAGGCTCTAGAATTAACAATGCTGGAACGTTGGGGCCGACTGGTGCCCAGGAACCAATTCTGCCCACTGTTGGAGGGGCCCACTGCCAGACGGGGCCGCTCTGAAGGGCAAATAGACGTGTGCCTCTGTTAGAACCGGGGGTCTCTAGTTGGCAGAGGTAAGTACCTTTGTCCAAGTAGGGACCCTTAGTTCTGGTCAGGGTAAAGGGACACACACTGTAGATAACCCCTGCTCACCCCCTAGGTAGCTTGGCACGAGCAGAGGCTTATCCCCAAGGCAATGTGTAAAATATTTGCACTTAACACACACAATGACCCCAGAGTCAACCACAAACTGAGACCACACAGGTAAGTATATATAAAAAATATAACTTTATCTAGTTTTTAGGCAGTTCTTCAAGGTAATGCAGTTACATGAATCACTTGTCGTTTCCCTATAATTGCACTTGGTTAGGAAGTTATTCAGGGAACTTATCCCAATCTCAGTCTTTACAAATAGTAGGCAGATATCAGTAGAAGCTGTGAATCCTCTTAAAAATATAGCTGAATGCGTATCTAGCGCTGTGTTCACGAAGCGCTCTCAATGCGGTGGCCCCCGGAGTTCTCTTTATGCAAATAACCCCCCTTCAGCTCCCCCGGCCGGTCCCTCCCGCTCTCCGCCCGCTCTCGATCACCTACAAGCAGCGGGAGCGTAATACCTGTCAGGCGTGGTGATGGTGGACCGGGGATTGCTCACTCCGCTCTCTCTGGGGCAGACGTGAAGGCGGGGGAAGCTTCGGGCGGCTCACTCGGCGAGGACGGGTCTCTCTTCCGTCGCAGCTCCGGCGTCTTCCGACGAGGCTTCCCTGGGATAGACCAATGAGGTTGCGGCTCCACAGACGAGCCTTTGCAGATACCCGGGAGTCAGCCAATGGCAGTACGGCTCCCGGGACGAGCCCCTGGTGACACGGAGACCTTAGCCACTCACGGCGCGGCTCCGATGATGACGCGGTGGCGCTGGGCCAATCCCTGTTCACTGAGGAGGCTCGTTTCTTCCAGACAATGGGAGCGCGGCGGTTTCGATCTCCGTCTCCGCGGCCCCAGCAAGGGTCGGCAAGGTCGTCGGGCACTTTCAGGCCCCGGGCAGCGGCAGTTAAAAGTGGCACAGTGATTTTAAGGGCCCAGGTCGCGGACAGACCGCCCACAAGGCCACCAGATCGTTTGGGGTGATTCTTTGCGCAGGGAAGCACCACGATCCTCCGGTCACCCTTGAGCATGTGCCGATGAGCACATCGATCTTCTCCCATGGCCAGCAGTTAGAAACACGCACTAAGGGCAAAACTTAGCATGATCTTCACAGCGTTCTGGAAATGCTTTGGAACCTTTTAACCCTGGGTTCCAGGACAGGAGGCCAGCTCTTCTCAGGCCCTTGGAGATTCGTTTATAGACACAGCACACAGCAAAGTCTTAAGGTCAAGCAGGCAGGAGTCACAGCACACAGCAAAGTCCCCTTCTTCTCTTCTTCAGATAAACAGCAAAACAGGTCAGCCCCAGAGCACACAGCAAGGGCAGCCTTCCTTAGTTTCTTAAGCAGTCCTTCTTCTGGCTGAGGTTCCTCTTGATTGTAGAATCTGAAAATCTGTTGTCAGGGGTCTTTCTCTTATACCCCTAAAAGTCTTTGAAGTCTTTGTGCAAGTGGGCCCTGAGCCCGGTCTAAACCAGTTCTGGGTGTTGCTGGAGCCTTTGAGCTTCCTGTCTTCTTCCTTCTTTTCAGTGTGAGTGGCAGAGGCGACAGCCGCCCAGCAGGAGGTGGAGCCAGCATTGTGGCAGGCAGGCACAGCCCTATTCACTCCCAGGTGCTATCTCCTCCCACCACTCTAGTTGCAGATGCAGTCATTCAACCACGGGCTGACTCAGCAACCTCCTGGGGGTTCCTCAGCCCCTGTTACCCTCAAACCAGACAGTCAATCTACAAGCAGGCCCAGGCACACAGAAAGGTTAAACAAGAGAACAGCCACTTTCTAAAAGTACTGTTCTCAAACACAGAATTTAAAAACAACCTTTCCCAAAAGATGTGTTATTAAATTCTGAGTTCAGGGATATCAATCACTTATGACCCATCTTGTTCCTGTGGGAAGATAGGCTGGTATCCATTGGGACCAGCCTCCCCCATGTTAGTCTATGGAGCAAGATAACCTTGCAGCAGTGAGCACACAAAATGGCTGCTGTTCACTACCAGAGCATGTTACCTGCACTAGTACATGCTCTACCTTACCCATACACTGCACCCTGCCCAGGGGGGTACCTTGAGCCTTCCATAGGGGTGACCAATGTGTACATAAAGGGAAGGGTTAGGCCCAGCCAGTGGGCCAAGTCAAGTCAAGTCAAAATTTGTATAGCGCACTACTCACCCAGAGGGTCTCAAGGTGCTTGGGGGAGGGGGTTTTGCTATTTATCAAACAGCCAGGTTTTGAGTTGTTTTCTGAAGGAGAGGTGGTTCTGTGTAAGGCGGAGGTGGGTGGGGAGAGAATTCCAGGTTTTGGCCGCTAAGTAGGAGAATGATCTTCCTCCCATGGTGGCTCTTCGGATTCGTGGGATCGTGGCGAGGGCTTGATTGGACGATCGTAGTTGACGGGTGGGGGTGTAAAAGGTCAGGCGCTTGTTGAGGTAAATGGGTCCTGGGTCGTAGAGGGCCTTGTGTGCGTGGGTGAGGAGACGGAACTTGATTCTTTTGTTGACGGGGAGCCAGTGAAGGTCTCTCAGGTGACCTGAGATGTGATTGTGGCGGGGTATGTCTAGGATGAGTCGGGCGGAGGCGTTCTGAATGCGTTGGAGTTTTTTCTGCAGTTTGGCTGTGGTTCCGGCATATAGGGTGCTTCCGTAGTCCAGTCGGCTTGTGACAAGTGCTTGGGTGACCGTCTTTCTTGTTTCGGTGGGGATCCATCGGAAGATCTTTCGGAGCATGCGTAAGATGTTGAAGCAAGATGACGAGACGACGTTGACTTGTCTGGTCATTGATAGGGAGGAGTCTAGAATGAATCCCAGGTTGCGAGCGTGGTCCGTTGGTTTGGGCGCGCTGCCAAGGGCTGGTGGCCACCATGAGTCGTCCCATGCAGAGGGGGATGATCCTATGATGAGGACTTCTGTTTTGTCTGAATTCAGTTTTAGGCGGCTGTTCTTCATCCACTCGGCTAAGGTCTTTCATCCCTTCGTGTAGGTTGGTTTTGGCGGTGTTTGGGTCTTTTGTGAGGGAGAGGATCAGCTGTGTGTCGTCCACGTAGGAGATGATGTTAAGGTTGTGCTGGCGTGCGATGGAAGCGAGGGGGCTCATGTAGACGTTGAAGAGGGTGGGGCTCAGGGATGATCCTTGTGGTACTCCACAGATGACTTCGGTGGCCTCTGATCTGAAGGGGGGAGGCAGACTCTCTGGGTTCTTCCGGCGAGGAACGAGATGATCCAGTCCAATGCTTTTCCTTGTATCCCGACGTTGCTGAGGCGTTGTACAAGGGTGCTATGGCAGACCGTGTCAAATGCTGCGGAGAGGTCCAGGAGGATGAGGGCCGCTGTTTCCCCGTTGTCTAGTAGTGTTCGGAGGTCGTCTGTGGCTGCGATGAGGGCGGTCTCGGTGCTATGTTTGGCTCGGAAGACGGATTGTGAGGGGTCGAGGGAGCCGTTAGACTCGAGGAAGGCGGCGAGCTGGTTGTTGACAGTCTTCTCTATGACTTTGGCAGGGAATGGGAGGAGCGAGATGGGGCGGTAGTTCTTAAGTTCAGTGGGGTCAGCTGTAGGTTTCTTCAGGAGGGCACTGAGTTTGGCATGTTTCCAGCTTTCTGGGAAGGTAGCATTGTAGAGGGAGCAGTTGATGATATCCCGGAGTTGGGGTGCGATGATGGAGTCGGCCTTGTTGAAGATGTGGTGGGGGCATGGGTCGGTTGGTGATCCGGAGTGGATAGAGTTCATCAAGCGGATGGTGTCTTCGGTGCTGATCGGGGTCCAGGCGCAAAGGGTGGTGGTGGGGGGCTTCAGTTCAGTGGTGAGGGGAGTGAGTTGTTCGCCGAAGCTGTTATGTATGTCAGCGATTTTGCTGTGGAAGAACGAGGCTAGAGAGTCGCAGAGGTCTTGAGAGGGAGTGATGTCGTTGGTGCCGGCGCTGGGGTTGGTAAGCTCTTTGACAATGCAGAAGAGTTCCTTGCTGTTGTGGGCGTTGTTGTCGAGTCGATCCTTGAATGCTGATTTCTTGGTGGATCGGATCAGCTGGTGGTGTTTGCGGGTGGCGTCCTTGAGGGCGGTCATGTTGTCTGTGGTTGTTTTTTTTTGCCAGGCTTTCTCGAAGGTGCGGCAATTTTTTTGGGGAGTTTTTGAGGTCGTCATTGAACCAGGTGGCTCTTTTGCTTCCTGGTTTGTTGTGGTGGTTTTTCAAGGGTGTTAATTCGTTGGCGCAGCGGGTGATCCACTGTGCGAGATTGATGGCTGCATGGTTTGGGTCCGATACTCTGGCGGGGGGGTTTTGTTTAGCGATGTGGTGAGCTGGTCGGTGGTAATTTTGTTCCAGTTTTTGCGGGGAACTTGTTGTGGGTGGTGGTGTGTCGTGGTTTTTCTGAAGTTGAAGTGGACGCAGCTGTGGTCCGTCCAGTGGAGTCCTGTGGCGTGGTTGAAGGAGATGTGTTTGCTGGAGGAGAAGATTGCGTCGAGCGTGTGTCCGGCGAAGTGGGTGGAGGTGTTTACCAGTTGTTTGAGTCCGAGATTGGCGAGGTTGTCCAGAAAGGTGGTGGTGTTGCTATCGTTGTTCTTTTCCAGCTGGAAGTTGAGGTCCCCAAGGAGAATTTAGTCCTCGGAGGGAAGGGCGTGTGGGCTGATAAAGTCAGTGATGTCTTCGCAGAATTGTGTGCGGGATCCTGGGGGTCTGTAGACGAGGGTGCCTCTAAGTGTTGTCTTGGGGTCGGTGTGAATCTGGAAGTGAAGATGTTCGGCGGCTGTGAGGGTGTCGTCGGAGCTGATCGTGATGCGGATGGAGTTCTTGTGAACGATGGCGATGCCTCCTCCTGTTTGGTTGATGCGGTCCCTTCGGATGATCTTGTATCCTTCCGGGATGGCTATGGCTATGTCGGGCGCTGATGAGGCGTTCATCCAGGTTTCCGTGAGCAAGGCGACGTCCGGAGTTGTGGTGTCGAGTAGGTTTCATAGTTCAATGGCGTGTCTGTGGACCGAGCGGGTGTTGAGCAGGATGCACTAAAGGTGGTTGTTGTTTGGGCTCTGTTTGGTGTTTGTGGTTGCAGTGTGGGTTCTGATGCAGCAGAACTTGCAGGATTGGCAGGTGAAGGGTCCATGGGCGCGTCCTGGGGCGGCTGGTGGTAGTCGGGGAGTCGGCCGTTGTTGACTGCAGTGAGGGTTGCGGCGTTGTATGTTAGGCGGGTGGAGTGGTGAATGCGGGGTCCAGGGGGTCTGGCGCTGGGCGCGGGCCAGGCGCGGACGGGCTTACCTTTGGCGCGTCCGCTGCGCGTATGCCGTACTGCCATAAGTGGAGAGTGGAGGGGGGCGGAGCGAGGGAAGAGCAGCTGGGAGGCGGTAGCGGGATGGCGCGTGGGGAAGGGATTGCTTGAGGATGCTGTAGGGAGCGGGGGTGGGGCTGCGGGGGAGCAGCGGCAGGGAGCGGGGAGGAGAGATGGGCTGGGACACAAAATGGCACCAACAAAAGGCAATGCAGGGCGAGATCGGGGCACAGGCTGGCACAAATGCTTAATTAGTGCAGCAAATACGATATCAGCAACAGAAACCAAGGCAGCAACTCAATTAAGGCAGTAAACACGATATCAGCAACAGAAATTAAGGCAGCAACTTAATTAAGGCAGCAAATACGATATCAGCAGCAGAAATTAAGGCAGCAACTTAACTAAGGCAGCAAATACGATATCAGCAGCAGAAAGCAATGCAAGGCGAGATCGGGGCTCAGGCTGTCACAGATGCTTAATTAGGCAGTAAATACGATACCAAACAGAGCGAGGTCGGGGCACAGGCTGGCAGGGCACAATGCTTAATTAGGCAGTAAATACGATACCAAGCAAAGCGATGTCGGGCACAGGCTGGCAGGGCACAGAGTGGGGATGAGATGCGAAGACTGCCAGGAGCGGGTGGAGCGACCGGATCTGACTGGGTCAGGACGACGATGGTGGGGACACTGGCTAGGAGGACATGGCAGTTCACTGACTGCACACAGGCACTGCGGTGGCAGGCCTGAGACACCATTTTAGGGCTACTCATGTGGGTGGCACAATCAGTGCTGCAGGCCCACTAGTAGCATCTGTCATCACCAGCCCTGGCACACCCAGTGCACTTTACTAGGGACTTCGTGGTGATACAAATATGCCAATCAGGTACATCCAATCAATATGATAATTTCCATAAGGAGCACTTACATTCTGGCACTGATCAGCAGTGGCAGAGTGTCCAAAGCATCTAAACCAGCAAAAACGAAATCCAGCACAGCATCAAAAATACAGGAGGCAGAGGCAAAAAGATGGGGGAAAACCACGCCAAGGGTGTCAGGTCTAACACGTGTCCCCTCCAGCTGAAAGTGGGGAGAACTACCCAACCTCTTGGGAGTCCTCTTCACTAAGGCGTAAGAATCTGGACAGACCATCAGCGTTGGAGTGTTCTGTACCAGGGTGGTGTTCCACCGTAAAGTCCATTCCCTGTAGGGAGATGGACCACCTCAACAGTTTTAGGTTCTCACCCCTCATCTGCATTAACCATCTGAGGGGCCTGTGGTCGGTCTGAACACGGAAGTGAGTTCCAAACAGGTAGGGCCTCAGCTTCTTCAGAGCCCAGACCACAGCAAAAGCTTCTCTTTCAAGTGCACTCCATCTCTGTTCCCTGGGGAGTAGCCTCCTGCTAATGAAAGCTACAGGTTGGTCTCCGCCCTCGTCGTTGATCTGTGAGAGTACTGCTCCCACGCCTTGCTCTGAAGCGTCTGTCTGCACTATGAACTCACTGGAAAAGTCAGGTGCCTTAAGCACGGTGCTGTGCACATGGCAGTTTTCAGGGCATCAAAAGCAGTTTGACAGGCCTCGGTCCAATTCACTTTTCTGGGCTGATTTCTAGAGGTTAGTTCTGTCAAAGGGGCAACAATGGTGCCATATCCTTTGACGAACCGTCTGTAATACCCGGTGAGGCCTAGGAAGGCCCTCACCTCTGTCTGGGTCTTGGGGGGTTCCCAAGCCAGAATGGTATACATTTTTGCCTGTAGGGGCGCCACCTGGCCTCTCCCCACCTGGTGTCCCAAGTACACTACAGATCCCTGCCCTACCTGGCACTTTCTGGCCTTGATAGTGAGGCCTGCCTTTTGCAGGGCCTTCAACACTTCGCAGAGGTGTTGCAGGTGTTCCTCCCAAGTGGAGCTGAACACAGCAATGTCATCCAGGTATGCGGCGCTGAATTGCTCCAGCCCAGCCAGCACCTGGTTGACCAGTCTCTGGAATGTGGCTGGGGCATTTTTCAACCCAAAGGGCATGACATGGAACTGGAAGTGCCCCTCCGGCGTTGAGAATGCTGACCTCTCCTTGGCCCCCTCAGTTAAGGCAATCTGCCAGTACCCTGAAGTCAAATCAAAGGTGCTGAGGTACTGGGCAGCTCCCAACCGATCCACAAGCTCATCAGCTCTGGGGATGGGGTGTGCGTCAGTTTTGGTGACCGCATTGAGCCCACGGAAGTCTACGCAGAACCTGAGTTCTGGAGGGCCACCGGGCGTAGCAGCTTTCTTAGGCACTAACAGCCTGATTCATCATTCTCCCATTTTACGAGCCCCTAATAGCGATTCATAACGAATCGCTATTAAGGACTTGCAAAACGGGATTCATGTAGGAATTGCATTAAATATTGCGATTCCTACATGTTCCTTATTTGCGAGTAGCAAATTGCTAATCGCAAATAAGGAATAACTCCCCATGCATTCCTATGGGCCAAAAGGCCCATAGGAATGAATGGGGAGTATTCCTTATTTGCGATTAGCAATTAGCTAATCGCAAATAAGATAGCGATTTAAAGGGTGCCAGGGGTGTCCAAAGGACACCCTGTAGCACCCCTTAAATGCAAATTGAAACAGGTGTTGCGCACACACATGTCCAAAGGACATGTGTGTGTGCAACATGCAACTTAGAAAAATGCTTTTAAAAGCATTTTTCTAAGTTTTCGCTATTTACCACGAGGTTTGACCTCGCGGTAAATAGCGGGCCGAAATTGCGAATTCGCAATTTTTAAATGGATGATGAATTGCATTTAAGGAATCTCAAATTGAGATTCCTTAAATGTAAATCCTCTCAAAATAGCGAAATCACTATTACCGATTTTTGCATTTGGGATGATGAATCCCAAATGCAAAAATAGCGCTCGCAAAGGGCCAGATTCTCAGAATCTGGCCCTTTGCGAGCCGATTTCGGCTTGATGAATCAGGCTGTAAGACTACTGGGCTAGCCCAGGGGCTGCTGGAGGGCTCAATTACCCCTAGCGCCAACATCTTGGAAACTTCTTCCTTGATGCTGGCTCTGACCTTGTCAGCCACCCTGTAAAATTTTTGCTTCACAGGCAGACCATCTCCAGTGTCCACATCGTGGACGCACCAGTTGGTGACACCTGGGGTCAGGGAGAACAGGGAGGCAAACTGACCCAAGACCTGGCGACAGTCCCTCTGCTGCTCTGGGGTCAGGGTGGGCGAGAGGACCACACCATCCACTGACCTGTCTAACTCCTTGGCTGCCAGGAGGTCAGGGAGAGGATCACTATCCTCTTCCCCTCCAGCATCTGTAGCCATGAGCATAGTCACTTCAGACCTCTCAAAGTAGGGTTTGAGGCGGTTCACGTGCAACACTCTCAGGGGCTACCTGGGAGTCCTCATCTTAACCAGGTAGGTAACTTCGCTCTTGCGCTCTACCACCTCATATGGCCCGGTCCATTTGTCACAGAGCGCACAAGGCTCCACCAGTGCCATCACCCACACTTTCTGACCAGGGTGGAACTCAACCAGAGTGGTATTCTGGTCGTACCATCTTTTCATTTCCTCCTGGCTAGCCTCCAGGTTCTCTTGAGCGAGCTTCCTGAAGCGCTTTGTCTGGTTGCGGATGGCCAGCACATAGCTGAACACGTCCTGGGGTGTTTTCCCACGGGATTTCTCCCACCCCTCTTCACCAGAGTGAGAGGTCCTCTGACAGGGTGGCCATACAGTAATTCAAAGGGACTGAACCCTAAGGATTTCTGAGGCACCTCCCTGTAGGCAAACAACAGGTATGGTAACAAGACGTCCCACTTCCGTCTCATGGGTTCTTCTAGGCCCATAATCATGCCTTTTAGGGTGCGGTTGAACCTTTCAACCAACCCATTTCCTTGAGGGTGGTAAGGAGTGGTGAACTTGTATGTCACCCCACACTCCTCCCACAGAGACTTCATGTACCTAGAGATGAAGTTGGTACCCCGGTCGGAGACCACCTCTCTGGGGAACCCCACTCGGGAAAAGATCCCCATCAATGCACGTCCCACCACGGGGGCTGTGATTGTCCTGAGAGGGACTGCTTCCGGGTAACGGGTGGCATGGTCCACCAAGACCAGGATAAACCTGTTGCCTAAGGCCGTCTTGGGGTCCAGGGGCCCCACGATGTCGATGCCCACCTGCTCAAAAGGGGTGCTCACCACAGGAAAGGGTTGGAGGGGTGCCAGGCATTTCCCACCGCTTTTGCCACTGGCCTGACATGTTTGGCAAGACTTACAAAAGGCACCGACGTGCTTCTTCATCTGGGGCCAGTAAAAGTGGGTGACAAGCCTGTGATAGGTCTTGTCTTGCCCCAGATGTCCTGCAAGAGGCACGTCATGAGCCAGACCCATTAGGAAGTTCCTGAAGCGCTCGGGTACCACCAGCACACGGGCTGCACCGGGCTCAGCGAACTTAGGCTCACTATAAAGCAAGTCATCTTCCCAGTAAACAAAATGCTCCTTGGACCCTAGGCCTGCTGCCTGATCTGCAGCCTGCTGCCGCATACCAATGAGGGAAGGGCATTCCTTCTGCGCTTGGCAGAACACCTCCCTGGAGGGACCACCCTCTTGCTGCCAATGGGTCAGCTCAGGTAATTCCCCCAGTTCGGCCACCTGCTCCCCTGTAGGTTCCAGGGCATCCCCCTCAGGTTCTGCTTCTTCCTGGACCGTGGGAACGGCGGGGGCTGGTTTCTCACGCCCTCTGCCTCTTCCTCTCCCGGCAGGTCCCTGGGCCATTGTTCCAGGCTCCAGTTCTGCTGAATCACCCCTACTGGCTGCCATAGCACGTGTGGTCACACAGATCCACGCAGGCAAGCCCAACATCTCCAAATGAGTTCTGTGCTCTACATCCTTCTATGGAGAACTCTCCAGGTCGTTAACTAAGAGACAGTCTACAGGCAAGGCATCACTGACAACAACTTCCAAAAGACCAGAGACTCCCGCCTATTCAAAGGGAACATGCGCCAACTTGCAGAGGCGCACTGAACTGTCAGCTGCCACCACAGGACGGAGTACATTGGGAATGATCTGCTCTTCAGACACCCACTGACACCTCACAGATATCACGCTGGCCCCTGTGTCTCTCAGAGCCTCTATCTCCTTTCCATTGATGGTCACCTTCTGCCCGTATTTTTTAGTGTTAGCGGGCAGCAAGGTTTCCTGGACCATCTCTTGGTCTCCTAAAGAGACAAGGGCCATCACTGCTAATCCCTCTTCCCCACTGGAAATCAAACCACCTCCCAAAACTACACTGGCTAACCCTGGGGTTGGAGCACCAGTGGGTGCTGGAGGTTTGTGGGGACACCTAGGGGCAATGTGCCCCACTTCTCTACATGCATAGCAAGTAGGCTGAAATCTGTTGTCCTGTCTGCTCTTAGGGGGCAAGGACTTCTTAGGCTTGGGGGGTTGGGACTCCTTCTCCTTGGAACTAGTTCGGGGCCCTTTAGAGAACTCCTATCTGTTACCCTTGTCCTCCCCACCCTTCTGCTGGGGGCCCGGTCCACCCTTGGCTGGGGTACTTACCACCCCCTTGTGAAATGAAATGAAATGAAATGAATGAAAAAGAAATTTCTAAAGCGCACTGCGGCCAAGCGGCTTCCTGGCGCTAAGGAACACATCAGTATCTGCCGAGAGTCCGAGGGGGATTAGCCGGGAAAAGCCTGGAGAAAAAGAAAAGTTTTGAGAGCTTTACGAAAGTGGGAAAAGATAGGAATAGAGCGAATGGAGAGAGGGAGGTTGTTCCAAATCTGGGGGGCCCGCACTGAGAAGCGGGTGCCCCCAGTGCGGGATTTACGGAAGCGGGGAACGTGAAGAAGAGAGAGAGAGGAAGAGCGGAGTGAACCACTGGGGGCATGGGAGGAAATTAGAGAATTAATGAAAAGCGGGGCAGAACGGGCGTGCGCCCGAAAAGCCAAACAGGCTAGTTTAAACTGGGATCTAAAATGGACAGGGAGCCAGTGAAGGGTTTTGAGGGCCGGAGTGATGTGGGAAGATTTGGGAAGACGTAGGATAAGACGGGCCGCCTGGTTTTGGATGGCCTGGAGACGGCGAGCTTCGTAGGCAGGAATGCCTACGTACAAGCCGTTTCCATAATCCAGGCGGGATGTAATGAGGGCCGTAATGATGATTTTGAGAGCATCAACAGAAAAGAACCGGGAAATTTTGCGAATGAGACGGAGGGAAAAAAAACAGGAGGACACAACGGAACTAATTTGGGCATGCATAGATAGATCATTACTGATCTTGATGCCCAAAGTCCGGACAGAGGAAGCTGGGGAGGGGGGAGGGCCAAAAGAAAGGGGCCAGTGAACAGAGGACCAGGGATTAGACGAGCCACCAGTGAGGACGAGCTCTTTCTTGTCGGGATTGAGCTTCAAATGATTGAAGCTCATCCACTGGGAAATGAAAACAAGAGTAGAGCAAAACTTGGGAAGAGAGTCAGTTGGGGAGGAGAGATCAAAGACGAGCTGGAGGTCATCTGCGTAGTTATACACAGAGACCCCCAGCTCGAGAAGGGAAGAGATGAGGGGGTGGATGTAAAGGTTGAAGAGGGGAGAGGGAAGAACCTTGAGGTACACCACATGTGACCGGAAGGGGGGGAGCGGAAAAGTCAGAGAGGTGAACAGCCTGTGATCTACCCTGAAGAAAGGATGCGACCCAGGAGAGGGCAGTGCCATGGATGCCCGCTGCGCTGACACGGTCGAGGAGGATGGCATGGTCGACCGTATCAAACGCAGCGGACAGATCCAAAAGGACCAAGGCCTGGGGGAGGTTGCTGTCGGCCTTCCCCTTAAGTTCATCCAGGACCGCGAGGACCACACTCTCAGTGGAGTGGCCGGGACGAAAACCAGCCTGGTGAGAGGCCAAGATATTGTTCTCCTCAATGTAGGTGGAAAGGCAGGATGTCACGTAGCTTTCGAGAATCTTCCCTAGGTAGGGGAGAAGGGAGATCGGCCTGAAATTCGATGGAAGGGAGGGGTCCAGGTCAGCTTTCTTCAAGATAGGAAAAACAATAGCAGATTTGAAGGAAGAAGGGACACAGCCCGAAGCCAAAGAAGAGTTGAGAAGAGTAAGAGGAGGGATGGGACAACTGGTGTAGAGAGTTCTGAGGATCCGTGCAGGAGCACAGTCCGTGGGGGAACCGGACTTGACCTTAACAAGTAGGTCAAGGAAAAGCTCAGAAGAGATAGGTTCGAAGTGATCCAAAGCAGAGGGAGACGAGTAAGAGTGATCAGGCAGATCAGGTTGAGGCACAATGGGAATATAGGCCTTGATGGTAGTGATTTTATTGATAAAGTAATCATTCAAAGAGTGGCAGAGAGATTGAGAGGGGGCAGGGGAAAGGCATGCACGGTCAGAGGCGGCAAGACAATGAACCAGTGAGAAGATCTCACGAGATTTGTTGGCCGAGAGGGCCACTCGCTCAGTAAAATATTGAGACTTGGCCGCTAGGATGGCTTTTTTGTAGTTGTTAAGGAGGGCTTTGTATTTGAGGCGGAGGGTAGGGCAGTAGTTGCGGCGCCAGCGACGCTCCGAGCGCCTGAGCTCTAATTTCAGGGATTTGAGGTCGTTGGAAAACCACTTGTGGGCGTCATGTAGGCGAGCTGATTTGATCTTTTTGAGTGGGGCGACCTGGTCACAAGCAGAAGAGAGCCAGGTGTTAATGGCATTCGCCTGACTTTCCAAAGGCAGGTCGGTCAGGGTAGGAGCCGATGAAGACAGTAAGGAAGAAAGATCGTTAAGATCAGTCTTGTTCCAACTCCGAGCCAAGATGTTTTTAGGCAGGGAGGCTTTCTCGGCTTGGCCCAGGTAGATGGAAAAGGAGATCATGGAATGATCCGACCAAACACAGGGGAGAATAGAGGTGGTCGAGAGGTTGCAGCGTAAGGACCACATTTGGTCCAGGATATGACCGTGGGTATGAGTAGGGGCCAAAACGTGAGGTAAGAAATTGAAGCAGCGAAGTGTGGCAGAAAGGTCTTTAGAAGAGGAGTCCTCCCTCGGATCACCCGGCCAAAAGTTGAAGTCGCCGAGCAGGAGTAGCGAGGAATTGTTTACCGCCAAGGTGGCCAAGAGGTCCTGCAGGGTAGACACAAATGATGGCATGCTTTGAGGGGGGCGGTACATGAGTACCACCGTAAGGGGCACCGGGAGATTAAGGGAGCGGGCCACCAGAAAGTCAACACTGGGTATGCGGGGTGCGGGAGAAGCTGGAATTTCATAGAGCTGCGAACTATCATAGCCGCACCACCTCCAGTTTGTCCGTCAGGGCGGTCAGCGCGAAGGGCATAGTGGGAACTAGGAATAATGGCAAGGAGGTCCGGAAGTGAATCAGAAGAAAACCAGGTTTCGGTGAGGAAAAGAAAGTCCGGGGAATCAGTGTCCAGAAGGTTGAAAAGGGCAGTTTGATTTTTAACAGCAGAGCGAGTGTTAAGAAGGATAGCAGAAGCGACAGGGGAACCGGAAGTAGGGCCAGTAACAGGGGGCGTAGAAGAGATAGAGGAAGAGGGAGTGAGAGGGACGGGACAAGAGCGAGGGGGGGCATAAATACCGTGCGAGGATAAGTGTTGGACTGCAGAGGGGGGAAGGGGAGCAGAAGCGGAGATGGACAATAGTTGGGCAGAAGTATACGCCAACGGACGGGCAGGGTCTGAGGCCCCTGGTCCCGGCCCGTCGCGGACGGGCGCAGACGGGCTTGCCTTAGGCGCGCCTTCGGCGCGCAGACGGCGCGCCCGCTGCGCCCGTCCGCTGCGCGAACGGTGGAGGCACATGATTTATGGGACAACTTGGAGGCGTGGCCAAAGAAGTGGGCGTGGCCGGGGGAGCGTCCGCTGAAGGCGGCAGGCGGGTGGTTGTGAGGCCGCGGCAGCGTCAACTCGGCTGCGCGGGAAGGCAGGGTCGAGGGAGAGGTCCCTGGACTCAAGGTGAGGAAGTTTGTTTTAAAAAGCGCGAGCTAGCGCTAAACTAGGTGGGTGCTGGGTTAAAAAAGTCAGGCTGTGGCTAAAAGCTCCCGCGGAAGGCAGGGGAGTGATCCAATGGAGGAGAGCTCGCAGTCAGCTCCTAAGTAGCAGCCCAAGTGGGCGTGGCCAAAGAAGTGGGCGTGGCCGGGGGAGCGTCCGCTGAAGGCGGCAGGCGGGTGGTTGTGAGGCCACGGCAGCGGCAACTCGGCTGCGCGGGAAGGCAGGGTCGAGGGAGAGGTCCCTGGACTCAAGGTGAGGAAGTTTGTTTTAAAAAGCGCGAGCTAGCGCTAAACTAGGTGGGTGCTGGGTTAAAAAAGTCAGGCTGTGGCTAAAAGCTCCCGCGGAAGGCAGGGGAGTGATCCAATGGAGGAGAGCTCGCAGTCAGCTCCTAAGTAGCAGCCCAAGTGGGCGTGGCCAAAGAAGTGGGCGTGGCCGGGGGAGCGTCCGCTGAAGGCGGCAGGCGGGTGGTTGTGAGGCCGCGGCAGCGTCAACTCGGCTGCGCGGGAAGGCAGGGTCGAGGGAGAGGTCCCTGGACTCAAGGTGAGGAAGTTTGTTTTAAAAAGCGCGAGCTAGCGCTAAACTAGGTGGGTGCTGGGTTAAAAAAGTCAGGCTGTGGCTAAAAGCTCCCGCGGAAGGCAGGGGAGTGATCCTTGTGGACCCTGGTGCTAGTCCAGCGGTCCGCCTCCTTGGCAAGCTCACTGGGATCAGTTAACTTGCTATCTAAAAGATGCTGGTGCAGCTCTGGAACACATAGACTACTCAAGTGCTCCCAACTAATCAAGTGACACAACCCCACATAATCAGTTACTTTGCTGCCCTTTATCCAACCTTCCAGTGCACACATGTACAAACTCACACACTCCACCCAGGTACTAGAATCAAGTTTCTTGAAGTTCCTAAACTTCTGGCGGTACTGTTCTGGAGTAAGCCCATACCCGAGGATAAAGCCTCCTTCATAGTGGGGTAGGTCAAGGTACCTGCTGCTTCTAAGGGTGCTAAGACATCCCTCCCAGAGGCCTCAAAATGCTTCCAAAAACCTGCCCCCCAACTCTTCTCAGGCACTTCATTCATCTTCAAGGCAAGCTCATAGGATCTAAACCATGCATAGATATCCTCACCCCTCTGATAATTCTGCACCAAATCTTTGGGTATGTATACCTTACCCGCCTGCACAGGCTGTACGATGCCACCATTAGAACTGGACTCCCCTTGTTTAGCTTTAAGGTCCAGCTCCTTCAGACTCAAATCATGAGCCAACTGGAGTTTCTTCTCCTCCAAAGCAAGAGCATTCCTTCTCTCCTCCGCCTTCTTCTCACTGTCAAGGCGTAACTTTCTCTCTTCTGCTTGAGCCTTGAGTTTAAAAAGCTCAATCTCATGGGCCCTAACCCTCTGATTTTCCTCCAGCTCCTCTGGAGAAAGGCCATACTGGAATGGTTGCTGCCAGCCCTAGAAGCTGGCCTATTCACTGGTAAATCCTGGGATTCAAACCCAATCACCTGTGCATCCCTCTCTCCAGTAATATCCTCTGACTCAACATGTTTGGCCTCCCACCAGGCCCTTAGAGCTTTTTGCAGCTCTTCCTTGTTTGTGCTGCCCTTCATTGGGCATCCAAGCTGTTTGCAGAATTGCTTCAGTTGCTCCTTTTTATATGTGAGCAACTCCTGAATCTCAAATTCCAATTCTACTCCTTCGCTTGCTCCTTTCAGAGACATGATGCTTCCAAAAATATGGTTCAGCAAAAAAAAAAATAGGTGCAATATGTGGCTGCTAATCTAGACCAGTGGTGTACACAAAATCACTACAGGTCAAGTGCAAATACTAGTTCAAATCCTCACCGCTGTCCAACAATGTTAGAACCGGGGGTCTCTAGTTGGCAGAGGTAAGTACCTTTGTCCAAGTAGGGACCCTTAGTTCTAGTCAGGGTAAAGGGACACACACTGTAGATAACCCCTGCTCACCCCCTAGGTAGCTTGGCACGAGCAGACCGGCTTATCCCCAAGGCAATGTGTAAAATATTTGCACTTAACACACACAATGACCCCAGAGTCCACCACAAACTGAGACCACACAGGTAAGTATATATAAAAAATATACCTTTATCTAGTTTTAGGCAGTTCTTCAAGGTAATGCAGTTACATGAATCACTTGTCGTTTCCCTATAATTGCACTTGGTTAGGAAGTTATTCAGGGAACTTATCCCAATCTCAGTCTTTACAAATAGTAGGCAGATATCAGTAGAAGCTGTGAATCCTCTTAAAAATATAGCTGAATGCCGTATCTAGCGCTGTGTTCACGAAGCGCTCTCAATGCGGTGGCCCCCGGAGCCTCTTTATGCCAATAACCCCCCTTCAGCTCCCCCGGCCGGTCCCTCCCGCTCTCCGCCCGCTCTCGATCTCCTACGAGCGGCGGGGAGCGTAATACCTGTCATGCGTGGAGATTGTGGACCGGGGATTGCTCACTCCGCTCTCTCTGGGGCAGACGTGAAGGCAGGGGAAGCTTCGGGCGGCTCCCTCGGCGAGGACGGGTCTCTCTTCCGTCGCAGCTCCGGCGTCTTCCGACGAGGCTTCCCTGGGATAGACCAATGAGGTCCACAGACGAGCCTTTGCAGATACCCGGGAGTCAGCCAATGGCAGTGCGGCTCCCGGGACGAGCCCCTGGTGACACGGAGACCTTAGCCTCTCACGGCGCGGCTCCAATGATGACGGGGCGGCGCTGGGCCAATCCCAGCGCGGCGTTCACTGAGGAGGCTCGGTTCTTCCAGCCAATGGGAGCGCGGTGGCTTCGATCTCCGTCTCCGCGGCCTCAGCAAGGGATGGCAAGGTCGTCGGGCACTTTCAGGCCCCGGGCAGCGGCAGTGAAAAGCGGCACAGTGATTTTAAGGGCACAGGTCGCGGACAGACCGCCCACAAGGCCACCAGATCGTTTGGGGTGATTCTTTACGCAGGGAGGCACCACGATCCTCCGGTCACCCTTGAGCATGTGCCGATGAGCACATCGATCTTCTCCCACTGCCAGCAGTTAGAAACACGCACTGAGGGCCAAACACACCACGATCTTCACAGCGTTCTGGAAATGCTTGGGAACCTTTTAACCCTGGGTTCCAGGACAGGAGGCCAGCTCTTCTCAGGCCCTTGGAGATTTGTTTGTAGACACAGCACACAGCAAAGTCTTAAGGTCAAGCAGGCAGGAGTCACAGCACACAGCAAAGTCTCCTTCTTCTCTCCTTCAGATAAACAGCAAAACAGGTCAGCCCCAGAGCACACAGCAAGGGCAGTCTTCCTTAGTTTCTTCAGCAGTCCTTCTCCTGGCAGAGGTTTCTCTTGATTGTAGAATCTGAAAATCTGTTGTCAGGGGTCCTTCTCTTATACCCCTAAAAGTCTTTGAAGTCTTTGTGCAAGTGGGCCCTGAGCCCGGTCTAAACCAGTTCTGGGTGTTGCTGGAGCCTTTGAGCTTCCTGTCTTCTTCCTTCTTTTCAGTGTGAGTGGCAGAGGCGACAGCCGCCCAGCAGGAGGTGGAGCCAGCATTGTGGCAGGCAGGCACAGCCCTATTCACCCCCAGGTGCTACCTCCTCCCACCACTCTAGTTGCAGATGCAGTCATTCAACCACGGGCTGACTCAGACAACCTCCTGGGGGCTCCCCAGCCCCTGTCACCCTCAAACCAGACAGTCAATCCACAAGCAGGCCCAGGCACACAGAAAGGTTAGACAAGAGAACAGCCACTTTCTAAAAGTACTGTTCTCAAACACAGAATTTAAAAACAACCTTTCCTAAAAGATGTGTTATTAGATTCTGAGTTCAGGGATATCAATCACTTATGTCCCATCTTGTTCCTGTGGGAAGATAGGCTGGTATCCATTGGGACCAGCCTCCCCCATGTTAGTCTATGGAGCAAGATAACCTTGCAGCAGTGAGCACACAAAATGGCTGCTGTTCACTACCAGAGCATGTTACCTGCACTAGTACATGCTCTACCTTTCCTATACACTGCACCCTGCCCAGGGAGGTACCTTGAGCCTTCCATAGGGGTGACCATTGTGTACATAAAGGGAAGGGTTAGGCCCAGCCAGTGGGGGCACTGGCCAGGCGGACATGGCAGTTCACTGACTGCACACAGGCACTGCGGTGGCAGGCTGAGACACCATTTTAGGGCTACTCATGTGGGTGGCACAATCAGTGCTGCAGGCCCACTAGTAGCATCTGTCATCACCAGCCATGGCACATCTAGTGCACTTTACTAGGAACTTCGTGGAGATACAAATATGCCAATCAGGTACATCCAATCAATATGATAATATCCATAAGGAGCACTTACACTCTGGCACTGATCAGCAGTGGCAGAGTGTCCAAAGCATCTAAACCAGCAAAAACGAAATCCAGCCCAGCATGAAAAATACAGGAGGCAGAGGCAAAAAGATGGGGGAAAACCACGCCAAGGGTGTCAGGTCTAACAGCCTCGATCAGGCACACCACCTGATCTCGCTGCGCAGCCCCCCCCCCCCAGCCCTGTTCACTCACTGCGGCTTCCAGGGGCTTCTCGGGCTGGGCCTGCACTGGGACTCCAATGCTGCACCCCGGGGCTCTCCCTTGCTCTTCAGAGCCCCGGGGGAGGGACGTCGACTTTTGGCTTCTTCTGTGGGCAGTGCAGGGCTCTTCTTCCAACAACGGAGCCCCGAATGTACCTTCAGCCGCCTCTCCTTTCCTCGCAACTGCACCTACTTCCTGAAATATCCTGAAGTTGTGCATTAGGGTATTTGAAGCTTCTGCCCCAAGCACCTTTTGCACTGAAGCTCAGGGACCTACACTCCACGAGTGTCCCGTGGGCCCGCTTTGTGCATTTCCGCTCGAGGCCCCTTCGCGGTTCCTAGTCCGTTGGCTAGTGAGTCCCCACGAAGGGCCATCTTTGATTGAGTGAGCTGTCCTGGTTGCTCCAGACATGCTCCCACTTCTCTCCAAAGGAGAAGTCTCCCAGACCTTGCTGGTCTGCACCGAAGCCAATCTTGACATCCTGCGTGGATTACGTTTGCCGAGGCTTGTTGGGTCCAATCCGGATTTCAACACCGCAGTCAACTAGATCCTTTGTGGGACAGCTCGAATCCAGCTCCTGGTTGTTGTCGATGCCTTCTGGACCACGTGGCTGAAGAGACAATCTTCACCTCTTTCACCTGAAATCACCCGATATTGGCTGGCATCTTCCCATCGCCATCCTGGTCACTGGCTAGTGACCCAGACTCTGTCCCCTCTGCTTTCAGGTTCTTCAGATCTTCGATCCACCCTTGGATCCACCAGGACACTTTTCCTCTGGTCGCCTGCAGCACTTTGCAGCAGCTCTCCATTGGAATCGACGATAAAACCCGACACCAAAAGACACCTATGCACCCGGCTTCCCTGGGTGAGGTAACACGAGTACTCGGGTGTTCTCTTGGGTCTTGACTCTCGAAGTGTTCTAGGTTAACTACGATGAAACCCTTTTAGACTATAAGTGTCCTTAAACTGTAAAATTGTAACTTGTTCATTCTCCATAGAAAGTCAATGGTAACTCGCGACTGTGTTTAGACACTGCACGCGTCTCCCGTGGGCCTCCTACATCCTAACCTTTGGTGGTTCTAGGTAGCCCCAGCGATTCCCCAGGCCCTAGGCCTGCTTTCTATTCCACATGTGGTTCTTATACCTCTATTTTAGTATATGGTTTGTGAGGCCCCTAGGGCATAACGTATACTGTGCAACTTATCATATGCTAATTAAGTTCCTTGTATTGTACGTTTACCTCTGACCGCATAAAGAGTCCAGAGGGGTTGTGTTTAGAATAAATACATATATATGTGATATATACCTTGTGTGGTGGGCTTTCATTTGATCATTCAAGAGATTATAATTGGTAAAACAACTTGCTTAACTCGCCTCTAAGTTTTAGCCTCAAGGCTGCTCTCCACAGCTACCACTAGGATAGCTTTCTATAAGGTTGACTTTACAACCTACCATCAATAAGGGTCGTTTGGACTGGTGCAAGGTGCCCACTAGAATAGTGGACATCATATACCAGGCTAACGTCTCACAAGCGTGGCGTAGCCTGGCTGACCTCACAGTCGTAAATCATGAAGGGCTTAAATGTCGCACAAATAACATCTGCTGGAGGCCTTATACAGAGCCCTGAAACTTCTTGCAGTTTCAACGGAGCACACGTTAGACAGTTCCTTTGGCTTCAGAGTCATAAGATGCTGTTCTGAAAGCGCCCACTAAAGGCTCGAAGGAACCAAACTGAGCCTGTGCGATTTTGTATAAATTCCTGCCGAGGGTTACCACTCTTCATGTAATCATTTCTACTATTTGGCGATTTTCCTGGCAGTATTTTCTAAGCCTCAGATGGGGTGCTATAGGCCTGTTCCTGTTCTGTCCAAGATCACAGTATAGTCAGCATGCAGTTGTACTGGTATTTGTACTCCACCTCTCTACGGAGGACGGGCTCTAGGATAGAAATTAATCAATGTCAACAACACACAGAGAGAGACACAATGGCTACCTGTTTCAGGCCCTCGCTTTCTTTGAGATGGATAGGGACATGGACCCAAGTGCCAGTGCACAGGGCTTGTATGGTTCTTAGCAATAGAAGACCCAGCCACAAGGCTTGTATGGCTCCTAGGAATAGTGGACCCAGTGCACAGGGCTCGGATGACTCTTAGGAATATTGGACCCAGTGCACAGGGCTGGGATGGCTCTTAGGAATATTGGACCCAGTGCACAGGGCTGGGATGGCTCCTGGGAATAGTGGACCCAGTGCACAGGGCTCGGATGGCTCTTAGGAATAGTGGACCCAGTGCACAGGGCTCGGGTGACTTTTAGGAATAGTGGACCCAGCGCACAGGGCTCGGATGGTTCTTAGCAATAGAAGACCCAGCCACAAGGCTCGGATGGCTCCAAGGAATAGTGGACCCAGTGCCCAGGGCTCGGATGGCTCTTAGGAATAGTGGACCCAGTGCACAGGGCTCGGATGGCTCTTAGGAATAGTGGACCCAGTGCACAGGGCTCGGATGGCTCTTAGGAATAGTGGACCCAGAGCATAGGGCTCGGATGGGCCTAAGGAATAGAAGACCCAGTCCCAGGGCTCAGATGGCTCCTAGGAATAGTGGACCCAGTGCCCAGGGCTCGGATGGCTCTTAGGAATAGTGGACCCAGTGCCCAGGGCTCAGATGGCTCCTAGGAATAGTGGACCCAGTGCCCAGGGCTCGGATGGCTCTTAGGAATAGTGGACCCAGTGCCCAGGGCTCGGATGGCTCTTAGGAATAGTGGACCCAGTGCACAGGGCTCGGATGGCTCCTAGGAATAGTGGACCCAGTGCCCAGGGCTCGGATGGCTCCTAGGAATAGTGGACCCAGTGCCCAGGGCTCGGATGGCTTCTAGGAATAGTGGACCCAGTGCCCAGGGCTCGGATGGCTCTTAGGAATAGTGGACCCAGTGCCCAGGGCTCGGATGGCTCTTAGGAATAGTGGACCCAGTGCCCAGGGCTCGGATGGCTCTTAGGAATAGTGGACCCAGTGCCCAGGGCTCGGATGGCTCTTAGGAATAGTGGACCCAGTGCCCAGGGCTCAGATGGCTCCTAGGAATAGTGGACCCAGTGCCCAGGGCTCGGATGGCTCTTAGGAATAGTGGACCCAGTGCCCAGGGCTCGGATGGCTCTTAGGAATAGTGGACCCAGTGCACAGGGCTCGGATGGCTCCTAGGAATAGTGGACCCAGTGCCCAGGGCTCGGATGGCTCCTAGGAATAGTGGACCCAGTGCCCAGGGCTCGGATGGCTTCTAGGAATAGTGGACCCAGTGCCCAGGGCTCGGATGGCTCTTAGGAATAGTGGACCCAGTGCCCAGGGCTCGGATGGCTCTTAGGAATAGTGGACCCAGTGCCCAGGGCTCGAATGACTCTTAGGAATCGTGGACCCAGTGCACAGGGCTCCGATGACTCTTAGGAATAGTGGACCCAGTGCACAGGGCTCGGATGGCTCTTAGGAATGGTGGACTCAGTGCACAGGGCTCGGATGGCTCTTAGGAATCGTGGACCCAGTGCACAGGGCTCGGATGGCTCTTAGGAATAGTGGACCCAGTGCACAGGGCTCGGATGGCTCTTAGGAATAGTGGACCCAGTGCACAGGGCTCGGATGGCTCTTAGGAATCGTGGACCCAGTGCACAGGGCTCGTTGGCTCTTAAGAATCGTGGACCCAGTGCACAGGGCTGGGATGGCACTTGGGAATAGTGGACCCAGTGCACAGGGCTCGGATGGCTCTTAGGAATAGTGGACCCAGTGCACAGGCTGGGATGACTCTTGGGAATAGTGGACCCAGTGCACAGGGCTCGGATGGCTCCTAGGAATAGTGGACCCAGTGCCCAGGGCTCGGATGGCTCTTAGGAATAGTGGACCCAGTGCCCAGGGCTCGGATGGCTCTTAGGAATAGTGGACCCAGTGCACAGGGCTCGGATGGGTCTTAGGAATAGTGGACCCAGTGCCCAGGGCTCGTTGGCTCTTAAGAATCGTGGACCCAGTGCACAGGGCTCGGATGGCTCTTAGGAATAGTGGACCCAGTGCACAGGGCTCGGATGGGTTTTAGGAATAGTGGACCCAGTGCACAGGGCTCGTTGGCTCTTAAGAATCGTGGACCCAGTGCACAGGGCTCAGATGGCTCTTAGGAATCGTGGACCCAGTGCACAGGGCTCGTTGGCTCTTAAGAATCGTGGACCCAGTGCACAGGGCTGGGATGGCTCTTGGGAATAGTGGACCCAGTGCCCAGGGCTCGGATGGCTCTTAGGAATAGTGGACCCAGTGCACAGGGCTCGGATGGCTCCTAGGAATAGTGGACCCAGTGCACAGGGCTCGGATGGCTCTTAGGAATAGTGGACCCAGTGCCCAGGGCTCGGATGGCTCTTAGGAATAGTGGACCCAGTGCCCAGGGCTCGGATGGCTCTTAGGAATAGTGGACCCAGTGCCCAGGGCTCGGATGGCTCTTAGGAATAGTGGACCCAGTGCCCAGGGCTCAGATGGCTCCTAGGAATAGTGGACCCAGTGCCCAGGGCTCGGATGGCTCTTAGGAATAGTGGACCCAGTGCCCAGGGCTCGGATGGCTCTTAGGAATAGTGGACCCAGTGCACAGGGCTCGGATGGCTCCTAGGAATAGTGGACCCAGTGCCCAGGGCTCGGATGGCTCCTAGGAATAGTGGACCCAGTGCCCAGGGCTCGGATGGCTTCTAGGAATAGTGGACCCAGTGCCCAGGGCTCGGATGGCTCTTAGGAATAGTGGACCCAGTGCCCAGGGCTCGGATGGCTCTTAGGAATAGTGGACCCAGTGCCCAGGGCTCGGATGGCTCTTAGGAATAGTGGACCCAGTGCCCAGGGCTCGAATGACACTTAGGAATCGTGGACCCAGTGCACAGGGCTCCGATGACTCTTAGGAATAGTGGACCCAGTGCACAGGGCTCGGATGGCTCTTAGGAATGGTGGACTCAGTGCACAGGGCTCGGATGGCTCTTAGGAATCGTGGACCCAGTGCACAGGGCTCGGATGGCTCTTAGGAATAGTGGACCCAGTGCCCAGGGCTCGGATGGCTCTTAGGAATGGTGGACCCAGTGCACAGGGCTCGGATGGCTCTTAGGAATAGTGGACCCAGTGCCCAGGGCTCGGATGGCTCTTAGGAATAGTGGACCCAGTGCCCAGGGCTCGGATGGCTCTTAGGAATAGTGGACCCAGTGCACAGGGCTCGGATGGATCTTGGGAATAGTGGACCCAGTGCACAGGGCTCGGATGGCTCTTAGGAATAGTGGACCCAGTGCACAGGCTGGGATGACTCTTGGGAATAGTGGACCCAGTGCCCAGGGCTCAGATGGCTCCTAGGAATAGTGGACCCAGTGCCCAGGGCTCGGATGGCTCCTAGGAATAGTGGACCCAGTGCCCAGGGCTCGGATGGCTCTTAGGAATAGTGGACCCAGTGCACAGGGCTCGGATGGCTCTTAGGAATAGTGGACCCAGTGCACAGGGCTCGGATGGGTCTTAGGAATAGTGGACCCAGTGCACAGGGCTCGTTGGCTCTTAAGAATCGTGGACCCAGTGCAAAGGGCTCGGATGACTCTTAGGAATAGTGGACCCAGTGCACAGGGCTCCGATGACTCTTAGGAATAGTGGACCCAGTGCCCAGGGCTCGGATGGCTCTTAGGAATAGTGGACCCAGTGCCCAGGGCTCGGATGGCTCCTAGGAATAGTGGACCCAGTGCCCAGGGCTCGGATGGCTCCTAGGAATAGTGGACCCAGTGCCCAGGGCTCGGATGGCTTCTAGGAATAGTGGACCCAGTGCACAGGGCTCGGATGGCTCTTGGGAATAGTGGACCCAGTGCCCAGGGCTCGAATGACTCTTAGGAATAGTGGACCCAGTGCACAGGGCTCGTTGGCTCTTAAGAATCGTGGACCCAGTGCCCAGGGCTCGGATGGCTCTTAGGAATAGTGGACCCAGTGCCCAGGGCTCGGATGGCTCTTAGGAATAGTGGACCCAGTGCACAGGGCTCGGATGGCTCTTAGGAATAGTGCACCCAGTGCACAGGGCTCGGATGGGTCTTAGGAATAGTGGACCCAGTGCCCAGGGCTCGGATGGCTCTTAGGAATAGTGGACCCAGTGCCCAGGGCTCGGATGGCTCCTAGGAATAGTGGACCCAGTGCCCAGGGCTCGGATGGCTCTTAGGAATGGTGGACCCAGTGCACAGGGCTCGGATGGCTCCTAGGAATAGTGGACCCAGTGCCCAGGGCTCGGATGGCTCCTAGGAATAGTGGACCCAGTGCCCAGGGCTCGGATGGCTCCTAGGAATAGTGGACCCAGTGCCCAGGGCTCGGATGGCTCCTAGGAATAGTGGACCCAGTGCCCAGGGCTCGGATGGCTTCTAGGAATAGTGGACCCAGTGCCCAGGGCTCGGATGGCTCTTAGGAATAGTGGACCCAGTGCACAGGGCTCGGATGGCTCTTAGGAATAGTGGACCCAGTGCCCAGGGCTCGGATGGCTCTTAGGAATAGTGGACCCAGTGCACAGGGCTCGGATGGCTCTTAGGAATAGTGGACCCAGTGCACAGGGCTCGGATGGCTCTTAGGAATAGTGGACCCAGTGCACAGGGCTCGGATGGCTCTTAGGAATAGTGCACCCAGAGCACAGGGTTCGGATGGCTCTTAGGAATAGTGGACCCAGTGCACAGGGCTCGGATGGCTCTTAGGAATCGTGGACCCAGTGCACAGGGCTCGTTGGCTCTTAAGAATCGTGGACCCAGTGCACAGGGCTCGGATGGCTCTTGGGAATAGTGGACCCAGTGCACAGGGCTGGGATGGCTCTTGGGAATAGTGGACCCAGTGCACAGGGCTCGGATGGCTCTTAGGAATAGTGGACCCAGTGCACAGGCTGGGATGACTCTTGGGAATAGTGGACCCAGTGCCCAGGGCTCAGATGGCTCCTAGGAATAGTGGACCCAGTGCCCAGGGCTCGGATGGCTCCTAGGAATAGTGGACCCAGTGCCCAGGGCTCGGATGGCTCTTAGGAATAGTGGACCCAGTGCACAGGGCTCGGATGGCTCTTAGGAATAGTGGACCCAGTACCCAGGGCTCGGATGACTCTTAGGAATAGTGGACCCAGTGCACAGGGCTCCGATGACTCTTAGGAATAGTGGACCCAGTGCCCAGGGCTCGGATGGCTCCTAGGAATAGTGGACCCAGTGCCCAGGGCTCGGATGGCTCCTAGGAATAGTGGACCCAGTGCCCAGGGCTCGGATGGCTCCTAGGAATAGTGGACCCAGTGCCCAGGGCTCGGATGGCTCCTAGGAATAGTGGACCCAGTGCCCAGGGCTCGGATGGCTTCTAGGAATAGTGGACCCAGTGCACAGGGCTCGGATGGCTCTTGGGAATAGTGGACCCAGTGCCCAGGGCTCGAATGACTCTTAGGAATAGTGGACCCAGTGCACAGGGCTCGGATGGCTCTTAGGAATAGTGCACCCAGTGCACAGGGCTCGGATGGGTCTTAGGAATAGTGGACCCAGTGCCCAGGGCTCGGATGGCTCTTAGGAATAGTGGACCCAGTGCCCAGGGCTCGGATGGCTCCTAGGAATAGTGGACCCAGTGCCCAGGGCTCGGATGGCTCTTAGGAATGGTGGACCCAGTGCACAGGGCTCGGATGGCTCCTAGGAATAGTGGACCCAGTGCACAGGGCTCGGATGGCTCTTAGGAATAGTGCACCCAGTGCACAGGGCTCGGATGGCTCTTAGGAATAGTGCACCCAGAGCACAGGGCTCGGATGGCTCTTAGGAATAGTGGACCCAGTGCACAGGGCTCGTTGGCTCTTAAGAATCGTGGACCCAGTGCACAGGGCTCGGATGGCTCTTAGGAATAGTGGACCCAGTGCACAGGGCTCGTTGGCTCTTAAGAATCGTGGACCCAGTGCACAGGCTGGGATGACTCTTGGGAATAGAAGACCCAGTGCACAGGGCTCGGATGGCTCTTAGGAATAGTGGACCCAGTGCACAGGGCTCGGATGGCTTCTGGGAATAGTGGACCCAGTGCACAGGGCTCGGATGGCTCTTGGGAATAGTGGACCCAGTGCACAGGGCTCGGATGGCTCTTGGGAATAGTGGACCCAGTGCACAGGGCTCGGATGGCTCTTGGGAATAGTGGACCCAGTGCACAGGGCTCGGATGGCTCTTGGGAATAGTGGACCCAGTGCACAGGGCTCGGATGGCTCTTGGAAATAGTGGACCCAGTGCACAGGGCTCGGATGGCTCTTGGGAATAGTGGACCCAGTGCACAGGGCTCGGATGGCTCGGATGGCTCTTGGGAATAGTGGACCCAGTGCACAGGGCTCGGATGGCTCTTGGGAATAGTGGACCCAGTGCACAGGGCTCGGATGGCTCTTGGGAATAGTGGACCCAGTGCACAGGGCTCGGATGGCTCTTAGGAATAGTGGACCCAGTGCACAGGGCTCGGATACCTCTTAGGAATAGTGGACCCAGTGCACAGGGCTCGGTGGCTCTTAGGAATAGTGCACCCAGTGCACAGGGCTCGGATGGCTCTTAGGAATAGTGCACCCAGTGCACAGGGCTTGGGTGGGTCTTAGGAATAGTGGACCCAGTGCACAGGGCTAGGATGGCTCTTAGGAATAGTGGACCCAGTGCACAGGGCTCGGATGGCTCTTAGGAATAGTGCACCCAGAGCACAGGGCTCGGATGGCTCTTAGGAATAGTGGACCCAGTGCACAGGGCTCGTTGGCTCTTAAGAATCGTGGACCCAGTGCACAGGGCTCGGATGGCTCTTAGGAATAGTGGACCCAGTGCATAGGCTGGGATGACTCTTGGGAATAGAAGACCCAGTGCACAGGGCTCGGATGGCTCTTAGGAATAGTGGACCCAGTGCACAGGGCTCGGATGGCTTCTGGGAATAGTGGACCCAGTGCACAGGGCTCGGATGGCTCTTGGGAATAGTGGACCCAGTGCACAGGGCTCGGATGGCTCTTGGGAATAGTGGACCCAGTGCACAGGGCTCGGATGGCTCTTGGGAATAGTGGACCCAGTGCACAGGGCTCGGATGGCTCGGATGGCTCTTGGGAATAGTGGACCCAGTGCACAGGGCTCGGATGGCTCTTGGGAATAGTGGACCCAGTGCACAGGGCTCGGATGGCTCTTGGGAATAGTGGACCCAGTGCACAGGGCTCGGATACCTCTTAGGAATAGTGGACCCAGTGCACAGGGCTCGGTGGCTCTTAGGAATAGTGCACCCAGTGCACAGGGCTCGGATGGCTCTTAGGAATAGTGCACCCAGCGCACAGGGCTCGGATGGGTCTTAGGAATAGTGCACCCAGTGCACAGGGCTCGGATGGGTCTTAGGAATAGTGGACCCAGTGCACAGGGCTCGGATGGGTCTAAGGACTAGAAGACCCAGTCCCAGGGCTCAGATGGCTCTTGGGAATAGGTGACCCAGTGCACAGGGCTCGGACGACTCTTAGGAATAGAAGACCCAGTGCACAGGGCTCGGATGGCTCTTAGGAATAGTGGACCCAGTGCCCAGGGCTCGGATGGCTCTTGGGAATAGTGGACCCAGTGCCCAGGGCTCGGATGGCTCTTGGGAATAGTGGGCGAAGTGCACAGGGCTCGGATGGCTCTTAGGAATAGCAGACCCAGTGCCCAGGGCTCGGATGACTCTTAGGAATAGTGGACCCAGTGCCCAGGGCTCGGATGGCTCTTAGGAATAGTGGACCCAGTGCCCAGGGCTCGGATGACTCTTAGGAATAGTGGACCCAGTGCACAGGGCTCCGATGACTCTTAGGAATAGTGGACCCAGTACCCAGGGCTCGGATGACTCTTAGGAATAGTGGACCCAGTGCACAGGGCTCGGATGGCTCTTGGGAATCGTGGACCCAGTGCACAGGGCTCGGATGGCTCTTAGGAATAGTGGACCCAGTGCACAGGGCTCCGATGACTCTTAGGAATAGTGGACCCAGTATCCAGGGCTCGGATGACTCTTAGGAATAGTGGACCCAGTGCACAGGGCTCCGATGACTCTTAGGAATAGTGGACCCAGTACCCAGGGCTCGGATGACTCTTAGGAATAGTGGACCCAGTGCACAGGGCTCGGATGGCTCTTGGGAATCGTGGACCCAGTGCACAGGGCTCGGATGGCTCTTAGGAATAGTGGACCCAGTGCACAGGGCTCCGATGACTCTTAGGAATAGTGGACCCAGTACCCAGGGCTCGGATGACTCTTAGGAATAGTGGACCCAGTGCCCAGGGCTCGGATGGCTCTTGGGAATCGTGGACCCAGTGCCCAGGGCTCGGATGACTCTTAGGAATAGTGGACCCAGTGCACAGGGCTCAGATGACTCTTAGGAATAGTGGACCCAGTACCCAGGGCTCGGATGACTCTTAGGAATAGTGGACCCAGTGCACAGGGCTCGGATGGCTCTTGGGAATCGTGGACCCAGTGCACAGGGCTCGGATGGCTCTTAGGAATAGTGGGCACAGGAGTGAGATGGCTCTTGGGAATCGTGGACCCAGTGCACAGGGCTCGGATGGCTCTTAGGAATAGTGGACCCAGTGCACAGGGCTCCGATGACTCTTAGGAATAGTGGACCCAGTACCCAGGGCTCGGATGACTCTTAGGAATAGTGGACCCAGTGCACAGGGTTTCGATGACTCTTAGGAATAGTGGACCCAGTACCCAGGGCTCGGATGACTCTTAGGAATAGTGGACCCAGTGCACAGGGCTCGGATGGCTCTTGGGAGTCGTGGACCCAGTGCACAGGGCTCGGATGGCTCTTAGGAATAGTGGACCCAGTGCACAGGGCTCCGATGACTCTTAGGAATAGTGGACCCAGTACCCAGGGCTCGGATGACTCTTAGGAATAGTGGACCCAGTGCCCAGGGCTCGGATGGCTCTTGGGAATCGTGGACCCAGTGCCCAGGGCTCGGATGACTCTTAGGAATAGTGGACCCAGTGCACAGGGCTCCGATGACTCTTAGGAATAGTGGACCCAGTACCCAGGGCTCGGATGACTCTTAGGAATAGTGGACCCAGTGACCAGTGCTCGGATGGCTCTTGGGAATCGTGGACCCAGTGCCCAGGGCTCGGATGACTCTTAGGAATAGTGGACCCAGTGCACAGGGCTCGGATGTCTCTTGGGAATCGTGGACCCAGTGCACAGGGCTCCGATGACTCTTGGGAATCGTGGACCCAGTGCACAGGGCTCGGATGGCTCTTGGGAATCATGGACCCAGTGCACAGGGCTCGGATGGCTCTTAGGAATAGTGGACCCAGTGCACAGGGCTCGGATGGCTCTTAGGAATCGTGGACCCAGTGCACAGGGCTCGGATGGCTCTTAGGAATCGTGGACCCAGTGCACAGGGCTCGGATGGCTCTTAGGAATAGTGGACCCAGTGCACAGGGCTCGGATGGCTCTTGGGAATCGTGGACCCAGTGCACAGGGCTCGGATGGCTCTTAGGAATCGTGGACCCAGTGCACAGGGCTCGTTGGCTCTTAAGAATCGTGGACCCAGTGCACAGGGCTCGTTGGCTCTTAAGAATCGTGGACCCAGTGCACAGGGCTCGGATGGCTCTTAGGAATAGTGGGCACAGGAGTGAGATGGCTCTTAGGAATAGTGGGCACAGGAGTGAGATGGCTCTTAGGAATAGTGGGCACAGGAGTGAGATGGCTCTTAGGAATAGTTGCTTCATCACCTTGATCTCCAGGAAAAGCCTAAGACAGGACGCCCTCCTTTTCCTGGATAAGCTAAGACTATCTGGGGAAATCGTTAAGCCAAGCGTCCAGCAACACCCGTTGGTTCTTGCCACCTTTAGCTTGCAGCCATACCTAATATCGGTACCTGGTGGATTTGACAGGTTGTTACTAATAAGATTCAGACTGGGGACCATCCGTAGACTTGTTTCTTTCCCAAATATGCACGACTGGGCAAGTGAGTGACAACCATGCCCATGTGACAACCAATCGACTCAATCCACACTCCACATAGTTTTATTTTGCAAATTGTATGTAGAGCTAAGAAAGATCTGGATAGTTCCAATTTTTAAATTCTGGGGGTTGAGACAATGCCGCCCGACCTTTATCAAGTTCCAGGTCTCAGAAAATGAATACGTAGCCTGGAGGATATCTATGTTCTTTAAAAAGTTCTTTATCAAAGAAAGAGTATCGTGAACTTGGACTCAGGAGGTGCCTTCTTTTTAGATGTATTGTCATTTTTATGCTCATTATTCTATTAAAAAAATAAATATATATATATATATATATATATGTGAATTATACATCAAGTTCATAAAAGTGGGTAATGGACATTGTATTTAAATTCTGACGTAAATTTGTGCGTTATTCTTGTATTTTACCTGTTCTTTTATGATTGTGATATCACAATCGAAATAAAGCTGATTTGATTTGATTAGTTTCTTCGGGGCATATCGGCAAGAGCTTTATCTCCGCTTTTTTTGGCTCTAAAAGCCAGAAAAGTGGAGATAAAACCATCGCCCCATCAGCAAGAGGGTGCTAACATACATGTTTGCATGTTAGCACCCTTTTGCACTACGCCTACCTTTGCATCTCTAATGAGATGCAAAGTGGGCGTTCCTGACATACATTACATGTGAGGACATCAATAGCGCGGCTTCGCGCTGTCAGCAAGGAGGCCCCAGCATTTTAGCAGACGTTAGTTTTTGGAGAAAACTGCTGTTTTCCCCTAAAACTATTGTCTGCTAAATTCCTGACTTAGCCACCCCTAACATAGGGGGTGGATTGTGCTGATACGACCACAGGGTCGTATCAGTAAGGTTATTGCCCTTTTGCAGGGAACATTGCTGGAAAACCAGCGATGTTCCCCGCAAAATGGTGATTTCCCCGCAATCGCAGGAATTTTTATCGCCTTGGAGATATGTGTTGCTAATAACGCAATATCTCCGCGATAAAAACCTGCGATAGTGGGCGTTAGGAAAATGAGCGCTAAGCACGCTTTGCGATAGTTATCGCAAAGTGTTGCTGATATGACCCTTCGTCTTTTTCCAGAGCGTCTTTCTCTCTCTTTCGTCATATTCACTCTTGAAGTCTAGAAAGCTAGGTGTATATTACCAAGGGTGGCGATATTGAATTATCGCCGCTTTAGCGGCCGTTTTCGGCCGCTAAGCGACGATAATTCCATCGCCCTAATACCAAGCTGTCGCTAACACCAGTTAGCGACAGCTTGTAGGCGATAGCGAGCGGTTTGGGGCCCGCTTTGCATGTCAGCGATATTTATCGCTAATGACATGCAAAGTGGGCGTACCCAACCGGATAGTGACTGAAAGCAGTCACTAACCTCGCTATCGCCTATTACCAAGAAAGGCGAAGCGATGGAAATATTCGCGCTAAGCGCGAATATCGCCAAACGCTAACGCCTGCAAATACCAGTTCTTAGCCATGTTATCCAATGGGAGGTGGATAACATGGCTAACAGCATTTGCACGCTAATGCGTGAACAGCGCTGGTTTTCCAGCGATATTCACGCTAATGCCTGCAATATTATCGCTTTTGAGATAAACGTGGGTAATAGGACGTTTTCTAAGCGATAATATTGGGTGAAGCGCGGCGTTAAAAAAACTAACGCTAAGGTCACTTAGCGATAAATATCTCTAACTGTTGATAATATGCCCCCACGTGTGCAGTTATTCTGCGTCTGCCAGTCTTTGGCGGATGCTCGGCCAGTTTTAGAGTGCAGCCATGCTGTCAAATGTTCCAGTCTTTTCTCTGAATCCTCTTGGTGCCAGGGAGTTAAATAGGTGGTCTCAGCCCACTTGGAGAGATCGCTTTGTGTTACTGAAGCACAGAGTTGTGCCTCTGCGTCCAGTAGTACAATCACCGTGTGGCTACTGGGCTCCCCATCGGACCCTTCCTGAGAGGAGGTGGGCATTAGGCCTGCTGGAGGGCCATCTCAGCTCAAGGGGCTTCTTTTGTTCCAATCTGATTCCGTTCCACACCTTCTGCAGCTCCCACGGTGCTTTTGTAAGCTGGGCATCCTTTAGAAAGGTTGTCTTAGCTACAGCACAGCGCTGGTCTGTCAGGTACACTTAGAAAGAGGACAAATGTGGCATAAAATCAAGTTATTGAACTAGAACACCACAGCATGTCATCATGTTGTCACTGACTATGCGCACTTAGCGATACCTGCTCCAGTCTGGCGACAGGTGGCCCATCCCTATCGGCTCACCGCCGACACCTACAGCTCAATAAGTCTGACACAATCACTTGACAAAGACACAGAACGGCACACTTACTAAAAGGACTTATCCACACACGCGCCAACCTAGAAGAGTGTGTCTCAAACCGTGGATCCCGACCCAAGCTGATTTTTGGTGGGACGTGAAAGTCAAAGCAAAAAATACAGATGCCTTTAGTTTAAATTCTGTATTTATCTTCTCACATTTGCTGCAATCTCAGGCTCTGTCTTGTGACGAATTGTTACTTATTTTTGTACCTTGGAGACTGGGGTTTACAAACTGCTCTCACTTTGCAGTCACAGAAAGAAAAGTAGAGTGAATTAAGTGACAATCGTAAATCATACGTTCTTATATAGCGCCTTCACCGTAAGGTCTCAAGGCGCTTGCTTTGGGAAACCGTCCTGGTCGTTCCCTGCGAGATTACCCCTACTGGGCAACCCCAAGGTGAAGACCAGGCATCCCATCGCGGTGGGACCGTAGTGGAGATTAAGCAAGCTATTGCCCAGAGTTGCAGAGTGTGAACCCACGATTCGAGTAGGCACCGAGGCGAGAATTATCAAGTCGGTGGACATTTCAAGACCCTGCCGCATCGGGGATTGAACCCTGGTCCCGGGTCTGACCTCTGCATCAGGGACTGCCTCCTCTAACCGGTGAGCCACACTTCTCCACAATCTGGCAGGGGGACAGGAATTGTGAAAGCCAAGACTTTAGGATCTCATTTTTTGTAACACAAGAAAATGTAAACACCTGAAGCACATTTTTTTCCTAACTCTTGAAGTGCGATGGAAGCAAAGATGTTATGAGGATCAGAAAAAATCAAGACACTTTACTTAGGGCCTGATAACAAGTTTTGCGGATGGGTTAGTCTATCGCAAACGTGACGGATATCCCGTCTACCGTAGTATGAGTTCCATTATGTTCCATTGGATCTAATGGAACTCATGATACTGCGGACGCAATATCAGTCACGTTTGTGATGGAGTAACGTGCCTGCTAAACTCGCCATCAGGCAGGGCACAAGGCCTAAAAAAAGAAGTGGGGGGACGCTGACGTCATGGTAGGAAGTGACTTCACAAAAGGTGGATTGCACCATGAAATGAAATGAATTTGTACAGCACACTGCTGCCCCAGCAACGGGGGTCCTGGCGCTGTACTCATACCACTGTGGAACCCGTCCTGGCTTTTCCCTGTGAAGTGTCCACTCCTGGGCACCCCCCAGGTGCAGCCAGGCATCTCAGCACTGTTGAGGCCGTTGTGGAGATTGAGCAAGCTATTGGCCAGAGTCGCAGAGTGGGACCCATGATTAGAGTAGGTACCGAGGCGAGAATTATCAGGTCCGGGGAAATTGAGCCAAAGACACGCCGAGGCGGGTATTGAACCCTGGTCCCGGGCCAGTCCTCTGCATCAGGGTCTGCCGCTCTAACCATTGAGCCACACTTCACCACTGGGTTTCTATGGGAATTTACAAGGGCATATTATCAAGCCCATTATCGCCACTTTAGCGGCAGTTTCCTGCCGATAATGTATCACCCTTTCTTGATAATATGGCCCCAGATCACAAGATATAAAAGGTGTTTCCCACTTTCCATCCTTTCACTCAGGTGGCCTCCCCTCACACCAGTGTCCTCCTCCCTCACACCAGTGTCCCCCCTCCCTCACCCCAGTGTCCCCCTCCCTCACACCAGTGCCCCCCTCCCTCACACCAGTGTCCCCCTTCCTCACACCAGTGTCCCCCTCCCTAACACCAGTGTCCCTCTCCCTAACACCAGTGTCCCCCTCCCTCACACCAGTGTCCCCCTCCCTCACACCAGTGTCCCCCTCCCTCACACCAGTGTCCCCCTCCCTCACACCTGTGTCCCCCCTCCCTCACACCAGTGTCCCCCTCCCTCACACCGATGTCCCCCTCCCTCACACCAGTGTCCCCCTCACTCAGTGTCCCCCTCCCTCACACCAGTGTCCCCCTCCCCTCACACCAGTGTCCCCCTCCCTCACACCAGTGTCCCCCTCCCTCACACCAGTGTCCCCCCTCCCTCACACCAGTGTCCCCCTCCCTCACACCAGTGTCCCCCCTCCCTCACACCAGTGTCCCCCTTCCTCACACCAGTGTCCCCCTCCCTCACACCAGTGTCCCCCTCCCTCACACCAGTGTCCCCCTCCCTCACACCGATGTCCTTCCTCTCTCACCCCAGCTCTGGCCTCTTTGTCCTGTTCCGGTCTGTGTTTCCCGGCACTTCATGCAATGCTCAGTTCTGCTCCATCTCCTTCCTCTGTCACCTTTAGTTGATCTAATTTCCTCTTTCCCGCCCTTTCTTCTCGGTATTGAAGGTTTGCAGGAGCTGTGGTCCAGTTCTCTTCTGAGGCAGCCGTCCCCCGGTGCCCAGGTTGATAGGCTTGACGGGCAGTAATTGCTGCTCCCTGGCAGCCCGCCTGCCCTGTCCTTTGCCTGGCAGCCGGAAGGCCTCTCGCCGCGGCCTTTGAAGGACACGTGCCGCCGTTTTTATTTTTTAAAAGGTCTCCTGCTTGGTTTCCTTCTCACCAGCTCGGAGCAGTGAGTGAACTTTGAAAGTTCAGGGGTGTCCGTCCCCGCCAAACCATTGAAGTGACCAAACTTAGCATCCATGTCGGAAGTTTTAAGGCCTCCTTCTGACCCTGCAAACAATTTGGATTTATGGGGTCAAAGTATGCATTTTGCAGTAACATTTCTCAAAGAAACTGGTCAAAAAGTATCAGGCTCTGCAGTTACTATAGGAGGCCCAGGGGGGGCCTGGTTCCAAGGACTCCCAGGTCTGTCTGTCTGGCCTCCTTGTACCTCACCATCACAACTACTCAAAGTGCCAGGGGGTGAGGCAGAAAAAACACACTGCTTCCACCCACCACATTCATTTCCAACTATACTTCATTCCAAAGCAGTGCTGGCTGCTTAAAATGTCTGAATATAACTTTCTATGCATGTTTATATGTCTTATATATAGACATATATAGTTAAATACACATGCGTAGAAAGTCGTATTTAAACATTTTAGTCAAAAGTAAAAAATTTGACTGCATGTGTGTATCTACCAGCATATATATATAAAAAAAATTGTGTGTGGAAACCTTTGTATATCGAGTCCCATACAAAAAAACACTCGCACTCCAGGATCGTGGTCACAAAAGATTGTTATATTTGTATTAAAGGCAATGCGTTTCGACCACAAGGTCTTTTTCCAAAGCCAAACTAAAACCACCATTTTATCGTGTTTACATAAAGTGATATAGAAGGCAGACAATGCGCTTCCGGCTGGTCATGCATATGCTGCTTCTATTTCTTCTCTGTGTTTTAAGAATCCCCTTTTTCTATGAGGGTAATCCCACTGTAACCCTATTGTTTTTGCACTTTACGCTCTTGATGCACAGTATACACTTTTCCTATGGCACTTTAATTGTATCTCCAGTAGAAGGAGGCATGGTAGCAGGTAGCCGCAGGTGGGCTCAGATTAGCTATGGAGCACTGCACAACTGATCCCTACTGTTTTTTTCCTTGACTACGGCGGGCAGCATTTGTGTATTCTTAGTTTGAAGCTGTTTAGATTATGGCTAATAAAGCCAGTACAAGTCGGCTTAGATATATATCTTAAAGCTTAAGTCCTTCCTGTCTCTTGAGAAGGATATCACTGTACTGTATGTACTGTGATTCTGATGATTGAAGGTCCCAATAACAGCAGCTTTATCGCATCGCATAATACCTACTTTGTGTGTGGTAATAAAGGGTACTATCAATTACCTGTTGGGTGGTCAGGGGTTTGCTATGTATCTTTCCTATTGCCCCCTGCGTTCTTGGCACCTGCATCTTATCATCGTGATTTCCGATTGTACAATGACATTTCCAAAAACAGAAATAAGAGAACAATAAGTATGGATGAAGTGGACCAGACTGACACCACCCTGCAACAATATGTTGATTTCAATTTAGGATTGTTTTTTTTGTGGGTGCTGCTTTGAACAGCAGAAAGATAAGGCGATTGACTCGTGTTGTGGAAGCTGTTACCAATCAGACAGCTACGGCACTTGGGAACATTACAGAGGATCTGCAAGTTGCGAGGATTGTAGCACTCCAAAACAGAATGGTGCTTGATGTGATCTTGGCTGATCGAGGTGGTGCATGTTGCATCATTGGCAGCAGCTGTTGTGTTTTCATTCCGATCACTCGCCTTCAGTATATGATGCAGTCTCTAAACTGTATAAGATTGCTGCAGAGATTCATCCAGAGACTTTTACATGGACATTTTCGAACTGGATATGGACACTCTTTATTACTTGGGGCTGGAAGCTACTGACTATCTTATGTATACTACTGGTGATACTGTTTACATGCTGTATATGTATACATTGTGGTCCTATGCTTTGCTCTATTTGCATCACTGCTTGTACACCTGTCAAGAAGAATGTTGCAGATATAAAAGCCCAACAAATGCTAAATAAAGAGGTCATTGAACTGATGGGCATTGATGTACAGGATACGTATCTACACTACCCCAGATAAACCAATGTCTTCAGCTAACGCTAAAAGGGTTGTCTGTTGTAATTTTGCAGCGATTGGGTTGGCATTAGCAGAAGCCATCCTGTGTTTAGAGACTATCTTGCCCGTTTTGTGGAATCCATTTTGTATTTCTGGCAGCCATCTTGTTTGCCATGTGCTACCACGTGTGTGCCATGTGCTCTTTCCTACCTTGCTATTGTTCGGCTCTGAAATCTGCCTGGAGATAAGATATATTTAGCTTCTTCTGCTTCGCACATGCTCAGTTGAGCTTGCAGCTGTCCTTGCAGCTGTTACTAGTCTGTAACTGTCAGGATGTGTTCACCAGAATTAGCAACTGTTAACTCCTCCCACTTGTTGACTGTGCATTTTCTGTATGACCTAATATGTACCTAAAACCTTCTTCTTGTACTTGTACCGCCTTCTTTTGAGTCCCTGTGTGGGTATAAAAGGACCAAGCTCCTTACATTCAGTGTGCTACTTCATACATTACCGAAGGGTGCTGTGTGAAAGTAGTTCCACCTTATGAGGTTTAATAAATATTGTATTTTCTATTACAGTTTCCATGCCAACTTCTGTTCTATTGGTCTGAGGACTTGTGCAGAGAAGGGCAAACCCCTTGCACTGGTAGCCCTTGCTGAGGCTCACCACCACAGATTCAGTGCACAGGGCTCGGGTGGCTCCTGGGAATAGTGGGCCCAGTGCACAGGGCTCGGTGGCTCTTAGGAATAGTGGACCCAGTGCACAGGGCTCGGATGGCTCCTAGGAATAGAAGACCCAGTGCACAGGGCTCGGTGGCTCCTAGGAATAGAAGACCCAGTGCACAGGGCTCGGTGGCTCTTAGGAATAGAAGATCCAGTGCACAGGGCTCGGATGGCTCTTAGGATTAGAAGACCCAGTGCACAGGGCTCGGTGGCTCTTAGGAATAGAAGACCCAGTGCACAGGTGGCTTTTGGGAATAGTGGACCCCGTGCATAGGCTCTGGTGGCTCAAAGGAATAGTTGCTTCATCTTTTTCCAGAGCGTCTGTCTCTCTCTTTCATCATATACACTCTTGGAGTTGTGCAGTTATTCCGCGTCTGCCAGTCTTAGGAGGATGCTTGGCCAGTTTTAAGAGTGCAGCCATGCTGTTAAATGTTCCAGTCTTTTCTCTGAATCCTCTTTGGTGCCAGGGAGTTAAATAGGTGGTCTCAGCCCACTTGGAGAGATCGCTTTGTATTACTGAAGCACAGAGTTGTGGCTCCACATCCAGTAGTACACATAATCGTGTGGTTACTGGGCTCCCCATCGAACCCTTCCTGAGAGAAGGTGGCCATTAGGCCTGCGAGAAGGTGGCCATTAGGCCTGCGAGAGGGCCATCTCAGCTCAAGGGGCTGCTTTTGTTCCAATCTGACTCTGTTTCACACCGTTCTGCAGCTCCCACGGTGCTTTTGTAAGCTGTCCATCCTTCAGAAAGGTTGTCTTAGCTACAGCACAGCGCTGGTCTGCGAGGTACACTTAGAAAGAGTACAAAAGTGGCATAAAGTGCCATGTCCAATCAAGTTATTTAACTTGAACACACACAGCATGTCATCATGTTGTCACTGACTATGCGCACTTAGCGATACCTGCTCCAGTCTGGCGACAGGTGGCCCATCCCTATCGGCTCACCGCCGACACCTACAGCTCAATAAGTCTGACACAATCACTTGACAAAGACACAGAACGCCACACTTACTAAAAGGACTTCTCCACACACGCGCCAACCTAGAAGAGTGTGTCTCAAACTGTGGATCCCGATACGAGCTGATTTTTGGTGGGACGTGAAAGTCAAAGCAAAAATTACAGATGCCTTTAGTTTAAATTCTGTATTTATCTTCTCACATTTGCTGCAATCTCAGGCTCTGTCTTGTGATGAATTGCTACTTATTTTTGTAACTTGGAGACTGGGGTTAACAAACTCCTCTCACTTTGCAGTCACAGAAAGAAAAGTAGAGTGAATTAAGTGACAATCTGGCAGCGGTACAGGAATTGTGAAAGCAAAGGCTTTAGGATCTTATTTTTTGTAACACAAGAAAATGTAAGCACCTGAAGCACATTTTTTCCTAACTCTTGAAGTGCGATGGAAGCAAAGATGTTATGAGGATCAGAAAAAATCAAGACACTTTACTTAGGGCCTGATAACAAGTTTTGCGGATGGGTTACTCTATCGCAAACGTGACGGATATCCCGTCTACCGTATTATGAGTTCCATTATGTTCCATTGGATCTAATGGAACTCATGATACTGCGGACGCGATATCAGTCACGTTTGTGATGGAGTAACGTGCCTGCTAAACTCGCCATCAGGCAGGGCACAAGTCCTAAGAAAAGAAGTGGGGGGACGCTGACGTCATGGTAGGAAGTGTGTGGTAAGTAAATAAATAATACCCTATTTTTGAATGCATAAATGAATAACAGATAGCTCAATAAATAAGAGTCAAGATTCGAGGTAGTAGGAGTTTTTGCAGGTTTAATACAGCAATACAGGATGGCAAGGCCCAGCAGCGCTGCCGGGGTCAGGATCGGGACAAGGGGAACAACTTTTTAATAACAGTGCGTGAGCATATATACATAACGCAAACACATAGCATTACATTGCAATAGGCGTAGCAGTGGGTGGAGCAAAAGGCGTGACGCGTAGCAGTCGCGAAAGATAAGGGTGAAAAGAGGTGTAACAGGGCGTATACATAGACATGTGATGCAAACGTAACAGAATATGTCATGAATGGGGCGGAAACCATGGAGGGGGCTACCTGAGGAGCCGGGACCTCTAACCTGATGGTGCGCGCAAACTGGCAATGACGTGTTACTAGGAGAAGCTGGGGGCTATGAACTCTGTGCTAGGAGCAGAGACTGAAGTCTGGAAAGTCAGGGCGACATGTACCTAAACAGTATCTAGTATCCGATGTTTAGAGAACATGTTGATATAAACTAGAAGTCAGGAGGGGAAAGGCTAACTTGATTCTAAGACTGGACCTACATGTAGTGCGTGATGAAGAATATTAAATGACCATTAAATGCAGTATTTCTCTAACGTGGAGACGTGAAGGCTAGACAATGACGGAAACTATCGATGCGATTCAGTAGCTTTAGGAATGCAGAGAAGGAGGACTGAACTGATAACTGGAATCATAACATATTCTTGGCAGACTCAGAGGCAGAGCCAGGGTGAGCCGGGCACTGCGAGGCAGGAAGTAAGTGAAGGGTCGAGGATACAGGTGGGGGCTGTATCGCTCCTCAGCGAGGCTTCAGGAGACAGGAGCTGAATCTTGTGTCCAGGCCCTTTTGAGGCCTAGAAACGGGGACTTTTCAATAGAATAACGTGCACACTGAGAAACGTGGCAACGTAGCTTTACATAGGCCTGATATTCGTAGTATTCACGAGAACTGGAAACTGGCATACTAGAGGTGGACACAACTGTAATTGCGTCATTAATCGAACATAGGGAATGCATATGCATATTTAATCATGCACACATAACATATGATGGATGACACGTAGGGACACAGAACATGGCAAAATTTACTTTTCCACATTCCCTCCTTGTCACTACGATTCCATCAGGAAACATCAATATTCATGATACCATCTATCATTTCATACAGTATCATTTGCTCGTCTCGAATTATCCTGGAACGGGATTTAGAACGGGGCTTGGGACTAGGAATACAAGAGGTAGCACAAATGCCGCAAATCGCAGGGCCACATTGTATACAGAGGCAGCAGCTGAATATGATCGCTACTGCAATACCTAGAAAGGACAAGACTTTCCATCCCCAGGCGGAAATTATATTCCAGAACCAACCGGACCATGTCCAGGTGCCTGGATCTTGGTGTAACAGATGGGCAATTTTATGGAGTCTGGTTATAGCTGAATAAACAGACGGTGCGTTATTTGGAATGAAAATGCAGCAACTAGATCCGATGACTCTACAGGCCCCGCCCCTATCGGCCAGTATGACGTCAAGGACGAGACGATTCTGTAAAACGACAAATCTCATAGCAGATTGCTCTTCGGTTAAATTACCTAGAGCAGAGGCAGTCTCATTTACTACAGCTTCGAGGGTTCTGGTTAACCTACGGATTAGCTTACTATTCTGGATAGGTCCTATAAAGAAAAAGAAACCTCTGTTAAAATCTGTATACTGTTCTAGAGCAGTTTCAGTATAATCGACAATTTGGGACTCCCTTCTATGTCTAATGTGTACTAGATGTGTGTTTCTATGATAATCAGGTGGGGCTAGGAAAACTGGTGGCAGTAGGAAGGCAATGTAACAGGTTCCCTCCCAATCGAGGGGCAGACGAACATATGCAGTTTGACCACAAATAAAATAAGAATGACGTGAAGCTTTGAAAATGGATTTCCCACTGTCACTATACTTGACAATAGTAGTACAATCACTATGTCCTACGTGTACGGAACCATTATTTCGGACACATAATTCGCCTTTAACTGGTAATACTGAAATAGCAGGTAAGTCTGGAGTAGTATCAGACTGAACATTCAGGACCATGAAATTCGAAGAATAGTTACCTAAATTATACACTTCATTTTCTAGATCTAACCCGGTTCTGTGGGGGAGACCTTGCTTGTCTGGAAAACATGTACTGTTAAGAAAAGACATATCTGTTGAGGATGACGTTAACGTGGACCATGCTCCACACGAACCATTATGTGAAAATGGATAAGGAAAAAGTGGCAGAACTCCCTTCGGTATCTGGAAAGGGGGGAGTCGACCACACACCCAGCAATTAGTGGCATTGCTGGTCTGATGTGAGTAATGTAACATGCGGATGAAGGAATTATTTCGCATAGCGAGGCGGTAAGAGAGTTCATGAGGAGGCAGATCACTAAACGTGTGTTCTACTGTAGCATTAGAAGACGTATTTACATGAGAAACTGGGAAACACAGGTAAAATGCATAACTGGTGCAGGAAATCATAATGCTGAGAAACAATATGAAACATAGAAAAACGATACATCGAATTGAGTTTTGACTAACTCTCTCACTATGGGGGTCTATTTTATACATGTCAGAAACAGTCTAACCGTTTCACCTAGGGGAGGACTTAGACAATCAAACTGGCTGACTTATTTTACTAGACCGGAGTTTCAACTTATACTCCTGTTGCGGAGTTTTCTCTAACAGGGGAGGGTTTGTAGCAATGTCTTTTGCGGGACAGTCCTTGAGAACAATATTTTGGCAATCCTTCAAATCCTGGGAAATGTTCTTTGAGACGGGTTTCAGTCCATAAAACTTTTTTACATGCGAAAGGTGCACCCAGCCTTTGCGACCCTCCAACTTCACGGCTGTACGGGTGGCGAGGAGGACCTGTCGGGGCTCCTTCCAGCGTGGCTCCAGCGGACTTGAGCGGTCAAAATTGCGGACAAGAACCATGGATCCTGGAACGATTTCATGCGGTGCCACCTCGGTATTGTCTGGAAATGCGGCGGCAACCTGTGAACGACAAGAGTTGAGGGCAGACATCAAGGAAGCTAGGTAATCTGTCAGCATATTACTTGAAACATCGGTAATACTTCGGGGTCTAGGAGTACCCCACATGTTAGGGGGGCGGCCGAAAACGACCTCATACGGGGACAGACCTGATCTGGAATGTGCGACCATGCGCATATAAAATAAAGCGACTGGCAGAGCTACTAGCCAGTCCACACCTTTCTCTTTACACACTTTTGCAATACGGATTTTCAGAGTCTGGTTATGTCTCTCTACGAGACCGGCTGCTTCAGGATGGCGTACACAATGAAACTTCCACTGGTACCCCAACAAAAGGGAAACATGCTTCATCAACTCAGATGAGAATGGCTGGCCGTTGTCAGAATATACGACTCTAGGGAGTCCATAACGGGGGAAGAACTCACGAACCAACTGCTTGGCAGTGGTCGCAGCTGTGTAATCTGGGACTGGATATGCTTCTGTCCACCTGGACAAAGCGCATACAACTACAAGAACATACTTGAAACCTCGACATCGCTCCATCTGAATATAATCCATCTGGAGGACTTCAAAAGGGTGGTCAGGGGGCTGGAATCCACCTTGTTCCACCGGGACACTTTTACCTGGATTAAACTGGCAACATATCATACAGGTACGGACTTTCTGCTTGGCTGCAGCTCGTAAATGCTTGTTGAACCAGATGTTCTGGATACTGTCTAACATGGCTTTTTCTCCTAAATGTGCTGGACTATGTGCGGTATTGATAATGACTTGAACCATAGAGTCGGGGAGAAACCATGTGGCTCTACCCTTCGTTAACCATCCTTGATCTGTCTGGACCCCTCCTTGTTCGGACCATTTCTTGATTTCTTCGGGAGTAGCATGTAACTGGATATCTATGACATCTTGTGTAGGGTCCTTAACTGTCATACATGTAATCGGATCTGGAGTGTGTGTCATGTTAACTGGAATGTCTAGAGTCTGTGCTGTAAGCTTGGCTGTGCGATCTGCTAGATCGTTACCTTGAGAAATGGTGTCAGTAACTTTCGTATGTGCTTTGCACTTCATGATAGCGATAGATGTCGGTAAATGTATGGCATCTAACAGAGCTTGAATAAGGAGACCATGCTGAATCTTGGTTCCATGAGAAGTCATGAAACCTCTCTCTTGCCAGAGCACTCCGAAGTCGTGTACAACTCCAAATGCGTAGCGTGAATCTGTGTAAACATTAACTTTCAAGTTCTTGGCGTGTATGCAGGCTTGTGTCAGAGCAACTAGCTCTGCTGCTTGAGCGGACAGGGTGTCGATACGGTGTGTTTCAATAACTTCAGTGTCAGTAGTCACTGCATACGCGGCGACTAGTTCTCCTGTACTTGTTCTCATACATGAACCATCCACATAAAGTGTCAGGTCGGGGTCTGGTAACGGAATATCTGTCAGATCTTGTCTTGGCTTGGTCATAATGTTAACTACTTCCACACAGTCATGTGCGGCAGAATTCGGAGTAACTGATGGTAACAGTGTAGCAGGGTTCAGGATGTTGCAGCGTCTGATTTCTATGTGTGGCTGGAACAGTGTCAATTCATAACCTGTTAAACGTGCAATTGTCAAGTGCTGAGTTTGTGTTCGGTTTAAAAGAACTTCCACGGAATGTGGAACTTGTACTGTCAAGGTATGTCCTAATACTATGGAATCACTTTGTCTGATAGCTAGTGCTGTGGCTGCAACTGACTTGAGGCACGCAGGCAGAGCCTGGGCTACAGGATCTAATGTGCTCGAAAAATAAGCACAGGGCTTGTATTGTCCTGCTTGATCTTGTGTGAGAACAGATAATGCTGTACCTTCGCGTTCAGTGACGAAAAGTGTAAAAGGCTTACTGTAGTTCGGTGTCGTTAGAACTGGAGCTTGGCATAGGGCTTTCTTTAACTCATTGAAACTAAGTGTATGTTCAGATGTCCAAGGGAGGACAGTCGATACGGCTGCCTCCTGTGTCGTTAACTGTATCAGTGGCTTGGCTAGAAATGCATACTGAGGAATCCATTGTCTGCAGTAAGAAGTAAGGCCGATAAAAGCACGTACCTCCTTCTGGGTCTTGGGCTGAGGAAGACTCGCTATTAACTGGATACGGTCTGGTGTCAACTGCCTACCCCTCTTGGACAGTAAGTGTCCTAAGTAGACCACTTGCTGGACACAGAATTGAAGCTTCGAAGGGGACACCTTGTGCCCCATCTCGGCTAAGAAATACAAGACTGTAAGGGATGCTCGCTCGCAAGCACGTTCAGAACGGGCTGTGATCAGGAGATCATCGACATACTGGAGCAGGGCAGTGTCAGTTGGCATGTGAATGTTGTCTAGTTGTCTCTTAAGTGCTTGACTGTAAATGCTAGGGCTTTCTGTGAAACCTTGAGGAGCGCGTGTGAACATGTAGCTCCTTCCATTTAAACAAAATCCGAAAAGGAACTGGCTGTCTGGATGAATAGGGACACTGAAAAACGCGTTCTTGAGGTCGATTACAGTAAAGAACGTGGCTTCGGAATCAATGGCTGTCAATAGGGAAGAGATATCTGGAACGACTGGGTACTGAGGAATAATACATTTATTAAGCTCTCGTAGGTCAATCACTAATCGATATACTGGGGGTGCATTTGGATCAGTACGTTTCATGACTGGAATGATCGGAGAATTGCATACGTTGGAGTCAGTTTCTACAACCACTCCTTGAGCCATGAGCTCGTCAATAATTTTGGATAAGGCTGCTACAGCCTCAGGTGGCAATCTGTACTGTCTGATTCGTGGTAACACTACACCTGGCTTGAGAGTCACACGATAGGGTGTGATTTGCATATAACCAACATCAGTTGGACCTTGCGCCCATAGATGCTGCGGGACATTAGACAATCTGGAATCAAAATCTCGTAATACATAGTGACCCTTAAAGTCACGTAGGAACAATCGTATTCCCTCTGGGGAACAGCATATAACTGCACCTAACTCCTTCAGTGTTTTAATGCCTAATAGGTTTTCTGGACATGACTTAGTAAGTAACAGATCAGTAGTGCGGGACAATGGACCTACTTCTAGAGTAACTGGCTTTGATATTTCATTTACAATGGGTTTTCCTGAAAATCCAAGGGAAACATTTCTTGAGCCTGAGAGCGGAGCCCCTGGAACTTCGGCGTGACTAATTGTGGTCCTACTTGCCCCTGTATCAATCAAAAACTTTCTGTCTTTCCCTAATACTTGACTGTGAACATAGGGACCTTCTTGATCTACAGGTATCTCGATGAGAGGCAAGCCTACCTCCCTCTCTAGGCTGTTTCATGAATACTGTTGGTACTCTGGATACTCAGACTGTGCATACTGGTACATCTGCTGTGTAACGTGCTGTGTTGCAGCAATAGGCTGCGGTGCGGTAACTGTCTGTGGTGCATTCTGTGACTGAGGAATCTGTGAAACTTGTTCTTGTCTAGGCGGACGTGGTCTTTCTTTAGTCTTACCGGTAGCTATGTTATGTTTCAGAACTGCACACTCGTTTATAAAATGACCTGGTTGTTTACAATAATTGCAGTTCCCTTTAACGGGAGCTGCAGGATGACTGGCTTGATTCGGACCCCTCTTCTGACTGTCTTGAGGAACAGATTGTGCAACTAGTACTTTCATTTTCGTGTCTTTCATACGTTTTCTCTCGTGTTCTTGTTCTTCCCTGATCCTATTCTGGTGGTATTGGAGCATCTGCAACATCTGGGACGGGGTATTAGCTTGCCAGGTACTTTCAACTTTCAAAACTCGATTTTTAATTTGTGGACTTGAATTCTCGACTAATTTAGTAACAAAAAGGTGAGGGTATGACTCACTACTTGTCTTGAGGCCACTGTTGATGCTAAAACATTTCTCAAATCTGGAATAAAAATCACTAAAATCTTCGTCTTGTTTCTGTTTACAGGCTGAGATTGCATCCCAGTCTTCTTTTCTAGTTGTCAATAATCTAGGTAAAACTTGTATTAATAATTCTGGTAATTCTTTACATTTCGCTCCAAGACCGGTACCTGGTACTCGTGCCTTGTCTTCAGCTTCTAGAACTGCCCAATCGATCTTTTTCTCTCCCACCTCCCATTCTTTTTCCTTGAGCTTTTCATACACCCCTGCGGGCAGCAGAACCTTTAACATTTTAATTATATCTGGATACGTGTATTCTCCCATACGGAGCATGTCTTTTAATTCTCTATGGAACCCTGCTGGATCTTTATCATGACAGGGAATTAATTTCTTCATCTCTAGGAGTTCCATCTTTGTAATCGGAGTGTAAACAAACACTCGTTCTAGTTCGCCACCCGTTCCTCTAACTGGGTGGACTTCTCGTAACGGATTCTGTCTCTCTATGTAAAATGGTTTACTTTCTGGGGGTGAGACATGAACAAAATGCGGGTTCAGAAACGTTCTATATTTGTGACGCTGTTCTAGAATGATACTAATTAAGTCGGTACCTAAACCTTTCCATCTATACTGGAGTAACTCGTTCAGGATATCATGTAACGGGCCTGGATCAGAGTGCTGACCCTCATACAATGTAATGAGGTGCTGAATCATATACATACCCGCCAGTCGTTGCTCGGCTGGGGGCATTTTCAGAAACATTTGTGCCACTATTTCGTCTGGAAAAGTGGTAGAATCAGTAATCCATCGGACTGCTGATCGGGCTAGTTCTTGTTCATGCATGGTACTTAACTCACTGTAACCGATTCGTGATTTCAGAATGTGATCGGTAGCTTGAAACACTTGTTCTAGAGAACCTTGTTCTGGTGCTGGATGATGGAAAATAGACTTGTGTTCTAGGCGTAAATGGCGATCTGGAAATCTAGATTTTCCTACATACGCTATTCTGTCGGGATTCTCATCGTCTAACTCTTCAGGATCAGAGTTACTTTCTTTCTCGCTTACTTGTGCTGCTTTACGCTGTTCGTGTAACTTTATTATTTCTTTACGGATTTTCTTGTACATACTCTCCATAGCACCGACGGTCTTGTGCTTACCCTCGGCTATATTATCACTCCACCTTGTCAGGGTTTTCATTTCAGCCGGATCTTTAGACGGGTAATCTTGTTCTCTTATTAGACAATTGATCAGAAACTTTAATATCATGAGCTGGGTCTCAGCTTTCCTTTGAGACATGGCCTCGCCAATGCTTTCTGGATCATCCCCTGTACGGATGAAACGATATATTCTGTCTAGATCTTCTTTCATATTCGGTAAGGTGACTAAATACTCGGCCACCTTTCTTACACGGAATGAATATAAAACCATATTATCCTCGCCTGGGACTGGATCATAGCCGCATTCGGTAAGGGATTTTCTTATTTCTGCTACAGTCTGATGCCTGGGCGTACGCTGTGATGCTTGTATATGTAATTCGGCTGTCGTTAAACGCTTGTGTGGCGGCGGGGTTTGAGGAGTACCTCCCCCTGCGGCCCCTAAACTAGAGTCGTCTACTGAGGCTCTTCGTCCTGGCAGAGTGGGAAATGGAAATGTAGGCTGGACTTGTATGGCGGGCTGGACCGGGGTTACCGTAACAGGTACTCCGGTGTCTGGAGGAGCGGGAAGTGCCTGATTTACAGGGACTGGCGGAGCGCGAACAGGATTTGCATATTCTGGGACTGTGTCGTCCAAATAGGACGAAATAAAAATATCAGCTGCGGTCGGTTTGTGACGCAGCTTGGTCGGAATTAATGGTGGCGGGAAATTACTGGATGCCTCTGGGGTCGCTTTTGGCAAGCCCTCGGCAAGGAGAGGATACATACCCCTAATAAGGGCATGCCTCTGTCTGTCTGACTGTTCGGCTTTGACTTGTTCACCTATCTCGATTAGTTCTTTTTCATGGGCTCGTTCCAAGGATTCTCTACTTAATTCTGACTTTCTGATTTCTTTTTCAGTTCTTTTATGAGCTTTTTTGCGCCATAACTCGATGGCATCTTTCTGTGACTGTCTGGCTTTCTTTTTCCATAATGCCTCTTCTACTCGCATGATGCACTCGGCATCCCATGTACCCGATACAGGCCATCTGTACTTTTCTTCTAACTGTTTGGTATACTCTACCCATAAATCTAGATACAGTATGGCGCTTATGCCATGCTTCTGATACATAAAATGACCTGGACTGTCCCTAGGCGGGACAGGAACTGCTGCTTCCAGCAGACCCTTTCTAGTTTTTAACTGGCGTAACTTAGAAAAGAAGGGCATGACTGGACTGTAATCTAGACACAATACAATACACAATGAACACGATACTTATTCCCCATTCATACCACGACATTAAAATACATGAAGAACATTTAAAAATAACAGTTCGAACAGAATACTACCTGGAATACGGAACACAGAATACATGAATTTCCTCGAGAACAGAACTGACTAGAACAGGAACTAGATGCACTGCTGAAACAGTACGAAACTTACCGGTCTCATAAAGAGACACGTCAGGACCCGCATCCACCGAAGTGGACACTTCGTTTGTGGGTCTGTGTACCACCAACCCACGGACCAGAGTCAATTAAATTGACCCTGTCTAGATACTACCCCAGTAACGGTACTCACCGGGCAGCAAGAACGGAAGGCCTCAGACTGGACGGGACTGCTTGGACGCCGGACGGACGAACTTCGGACTTCTGTTACAGGTGGGCCTCCGGATACCTCGGACCTTGAACTCTCGGCTTGGGCTCTGGTCGGGACTCGCCGCGTTCCTCCACCGTCTCGTCTGGATGCTGGACCGCCTCCTCCGTCTCCTCCGTGGGCCTGAGGGATACTTGAAGCAGAAATATCTGCCGGTGCGCAGAAGAGTTCCGTCACGACTGCAGAGGGTCAGGGGGTCGGCGTGGCTTCACCGACGCGTGGGGAAAGGGCAAGTCCCTATTCGGGCGCCATTATGTGGTAAATAAATAAATAATACCCTATTTTTGAATGCATAAATGAATAACAGATAGCTCAATAAATAAGAGTCAAGATTCGAGGTAGTAGGAGTTTTTGCAGGTTTAATACAGCAATACAGGATGGCAAGGCCCAGCAGCGCTGCCGGGGTCAGGATCGGGACAAGGGGAACAACTTTTTAATAACAGTGCGTGAGCATATATACATAACGCAAACACATAGCATTACATTGCAATAGGCGTAGCAGTGGGTGGAGCAAAAGGCGTGACGCGTAGCAGTCGCGAAAGATAAGGGTGAAAAGAGGTGTAACAGGGCGTATACATAGACATGTGATGCAAACGTAACAGAATATGTCATGAATGGGGCGGAAACCATGGAGGGGGCTACCTGAGGAGCCGGGACCTCTAACCTGATGGTGCGCGCAAACTGGCAATGACGTGTTACTAGGAGAAGCTGGGGGCTATGAACTCTGTGCTAGGAGCAGAGACTGAAGTCTGGAAAGTCAGGGCGACATGTACCTAAACAGTATCTAGTATCCGATGTTTAGAGAACATGTTGATATAAACTAGAAGTCAGGAGGGGAAAGGCTAACTTGATTCTAAGACTGGACCTACATGTAGTGCGTGATGAAGAATATTAAATGACCATTAAATGCAGTATTTCTCTAACGTGGAGACGTGAAGGCTAGACAATGACGGAAACTATCGATGCGATTCAGTAGCTTTAGGAATGCAGAGAAGGAGGACTGAACTGATAACTGGAATCATAACATATTCTTGGCAGACTCAGAGGCAGAGCCAGGGTGAGCCGGGCACTGCGAGGCAGGAAGTAAGTGAAGGGTCGAGGATACAGGTGGGGGCTGTATCGCTCCTCAGCGAGGCTTCAGGAGACAGGAGCTGAATCTTGTGTCCAGGCCCTTTTGAGGCCTAGAAACGGGGACTTTTCAATAGAATAACGTGCACACTGAGAAACGTGGCAACGTAGCTTTACATAGGCCTGATATTCGTAGTATTCACGAGAACTGGAAACTGGCATACTAGAGGTGGACACAACTGTAATTGCGTCATTAATCGAACATAGGGAATGCATATGCATATTTAATCATGCACACATAACATATGATGGATGACACGTAGGGACACAGAACATGGCAAAATTTACTTTTCCACAAGTGACTTCACAAAAGGTGGCTTGCACCATGAAATGAAATGAATTTGTAAAGCACACTGCTGCCCCAGCAACGGCGCGTCCTGGCGCTGTACTCATACCACTGTGGAACCCTTCCTGGCTTTTCCCTGTGAAGTGTCCACTCTTGGGAACCCCCAAGGTGAAGCCAGGCATCCAAGCACTGTTGGGTCCGTTGTGGAGATGAAGCAAGCTATTGCCCAGAGTTGCAGAGTGGGACCCATGATTAGACTAGGCACCGAGGTGAGAATTATCAGGTCTGGGGAAATTGAGCCCAAAACCCACCGAGGTGGTAATTGAACCCTGGTCCCGGGCCAGACCTCTGCATCAGGGCCTGCCGCTCTAACCATTGAGCCACACTTCTCCACTGGGCTTCTATGGGAATTCACAAGGGCATATTATCAAACCCCAGTTTCCTGCCGATAAAGCGCCGATAATGTATCACCCTTTCTTGATAATATGGCCCCAGATCACAAGATATAAAAAGTGTTTCCCATTTTCCATCCTTTCACTCAGGTGACCCCCTCACCCCAGTGTCCCCCTACCTCACACCAGTGTCCCCCTCCCTCACACCAGTGTCCCCCCTCCCTCACACCAGTGTCCCCCCTCCCTCACACCAGTGTCCCCCTCCCTCACACCAGTGTCCCCCTCCCTCACACCAGTGTCCCCCCTCCCTCACACCAGTGTCCCCCTTCCTCACACCAGTGTCCCCCCTCCCTCACACCAGTGTCCCCCTCCCTCACACCAGTGTCCCCCTCCCTCACACCGATGTCCCCCTCCCTCACACCAGTGTCCCCCTCACTCAGTGTCCCCCTCCCTCACACCAGTGTCCCCCTCCCTCACACCAGTGTCCCCCTCACTCACACCAGTGTCTCCCTCCCTCACACCGATGTCCTTCCTCTCTCACCCCAGCTCTGGCCTCTTTGTCCTGTTCCGGTCTGTGTTTCCCGGCACTTCATGCAATGCTCAGTTCTGCTCCATCTCCTTCCTCTGTCACCTTTAGTTGATCTAATTTCCTCTTTCCCGCCCTTTCTTCTCGGTATTGAAGGTTTGCAGGAGCTGTGGTCCAGCTCTCTTCTGAGGCAGCCGTCCCCCGGTGCCCAGGTTGACAGGCTTGACGAGCAGTAATTGCTGCTCTCTGGCAGCCCGCCTGCCCTGTCCTTTGCCTGGCAGCCTAAATGCCTCTCGCCGTGGCCTTTGAAGGACACGTGCCGCCGTTTTTATTTTTTAAAAGGTCTCCTGCTTGTTTTCCTTCTCACCAGCTCGGAGCAGTGAGTGAACTTTGAAAGTTCAGGGGTGTCCGTCCCCGCCAAACCATAGAAGTGACCAAACTTAGCATCCATGTCGGAAGTTTTAAGGCCTCCTTCTGACCCTGCAAACAATTTGGATTTATGGGGTCAAAGTATGCATTTTGCAGTACAATTTCTCAAAGAAACTGGTTAAAAAGTATCAGGCTCTGCAGTTACTAGAGGAGGCCCAGGTGGGGCCTGGTTCCAAGGACTCCCAGGTCTGTCTGCCTGGCCTCCTTGTACCTCACCATCACAACTACTCAAAGTGCCAGGGGGTGAGGCAGAAAAAACACACTGCTTCTACCCACCACATTCATTTCCAACTATACTTCATTCCAAAGCAGTGCTGGCTGCTTAAAATGTCTGAATATAACTTTCTATGCATGTTTATATGTCTTATATATAGACATATATAGTTAAATACACATGCGTAGAAAGTCGTATTTAAACATTTTAGTCAAAAGTAAAAAATGTGACTGCATGTGTGTATCTACCAGCATATATATATAAAAAAAATTTGTGTGTGGAAACCTTTGTATATCGAGTCCCATACAAAAAAACACTCGCACTCCAGGATCGTGGTCACAAAAGATTGTTATATTTGTATTAAAGGCAATGCGTTTCGACCACAAGGTCTTTTTCCAAAGCCAAACTAAAACCACCATTTTATCGTGTTTACATAAAGTGATATAGAAGGCAGACAATGCGCTTCCGGCTGGTCATGCATATGCTGCTTCTATTTCTTCTCTGTGTTTTAAGAATCCCCTTTTTCTATGAGGGTAATCCCACTGTAACCCTATTGTATTTGCACTTTACGCTCTGATGCACAGTATACACTTTTCCTATGGCACTTTAATTGTATCTCCAGTAGAAGGAGGCATGGTAGCAGGTAGCCGCAGGTGGGCTCAGATTAGCTATGGAGCACTGCACAACTGATCCCTACTGTTTTTTTCCTTGACTACGGCGGGCAGCATTTGTGTATTCCTTTTTTGAAGCTGTTTAGATTATGGCTAATAAAGCCAGTACAAGTCGGCTTAGATATATATCTTAAAGCTTAAGTCCTTCCTGTCTCTTGAGAAGGATATCACTGTACTGTATGTACTGTGATTCTGATGATTGAAGGTCCCAATAACAGCAGCTTTATCGCATCGCATAATACCTACTTTGTGTGTGGTAATAAAGGGTACTATCAATTACCTGTTGGGTGGTCAGGGGTTTGCTATGTATCTTTCCTATTGCCCCCTGCGTTCTTGGCACCTGCATCTTATCATCGTGATTTCCGATTGTACAATGACATTTCCAAAAACAGAAATAAGAGAACAATAAGTATGGATGAAGTGGACCAGACTGACACCACCCTGCAACAATATGTTGATTTCAATTTAGGATTGTTTTTTTTGTGGATGCTGCTTTGAACAGCAGAAAGATAAGGCGATTGACTCGTGTTGTGGAAGCTGTTACCAATCAGACAGCTACGGCACTTGGGAACATTACAGAGGATCTGCAAGTTGCGAGGATTGTAGCACTCCAAAACAGAATGGTGCTTGATGTGATCTTGGCTGATCGAGGTGGTGCATGTCGCATCATTGGCAGCAGCTGTTGTGTTTTCATTCCGATCACTCGCCTTCAGTATATGATGCAGTCTCTAAACTGTATAAGATTGCTGCAGAGATTCATCCAGAGACTTGTACATGGCATTTTCGAACTGGATATGGACACTCTTTATTACTGGGGGCTGGAAGCTACTGACTATCTTATGTATACTACTGGTGATACTGTTTACATGCTGTATATGTATACATTGTGGTCCTATGCTTTGCTCTATTTGCATCACTACTTGTACACCTGCCAAGAAGAATGTTGCAGATATAAAAGCCCAACAAATGCTAAATAAAGAGGTCATTGAACTGATGGGCATTGATGTACAGGATACGTATCTACACTACCCCAGATAAACCAATGTCTTCAGCTAACGCTAAAAGGGTTGTCTGTTGTAATTTTGCAGCGATTGGGTTGGCATTAGCAGAAGCCATCCTGTGTTTAGAGACTATCTTGCCCGTTTTGTGGAATCCATTTTGTATTTCTGGCAGCCATCTTGTTTGCCATGTGCTACCACGTGTGTGCCATGTGCTCTTTCCTACCTTGCTATTGTTCGGCTCTGAAATCTGCCTGGAGATAAGATATATTTAGCTTCTTCTGCTTCGCACATGCTCAGTTGAGCTTGCAGCTGTCCTTGCAGCTGTTACTAGTCTGTAACTGTCAGGATGTGTTCACCAGAATTAGCAACTGTTAACTCCTCCCACTTGTTGACTGTGCATTTTCTGTATGACCTAATATGTACCTAAAACCTTCTTCTTGTACTTAAACCGCCTTCTTTTGAGTCCCTGTGTGGGTATAAAAGGACCAAGCTCCTTACATTCAGTGTGCTACTTCATACATTACCGAAGGGTGCTGTGTGAATGTAGTTCCACCTTATGAGGTTTAATAAATATTGTATTTTCTATTACAGTTTCCATGCCAACTTCTGTTCTATTGGTCTGAGGACTTGTGCAGAGAAGGGCAAACCCCTTGCACTGGTAGCCCTTGCTGAGGCTCACCACCACAGATTCAGTGCACAGGGCTCGGGTGGCTCCTGGGAATAGTGGGCCCAGTGCACAGGGCTCGGTGGCTCTTAGGAATAGTGGACCCAGTGCACAGGGCTCGGATGGCTCCTAGGAATAGAAGACCCAGTGCACAGGGCTCGGTGGCTCCTAGGAATAGAAGACCCAGTGCACAGGGCTCGGTGGCTCTTAGGAATAGAAGATCCAGTGCACAGGGCTCGGATGGCTCTTAGGAATAGAAGACCCAGTGCACAGGGCTCGGTGGCTCTTAGGAATAGAAGACCCAGTGCACAGGTGGCTTTTGGGAATAGTGGACCCAGTGCATAGGCTCTGGTGGCTCAAAGGAATAGTTACTTCATCTTTTTCCAGAGCGTCTGTCTCTCTCTTTCATCATATACACTCTTGGAATTGTGCAGTTATTCCGCGTCTGCCAGTCTTAGGAGGATGCTTGGCCAGTTTTAAGAGTGCAGCCATGCTGTTAAATGTTCCAGTCTTTTCTCTGAATCCTCTTTGGTGCCAGGGAGTTAAATAGGTGGTCTCAGCCCACTTGGAGAGCTCGCTTTGTATTACTGAAGCACAGAGTTGTGGCTCCACATCCAGTAGTACACATAATCGTGTGGTTACTGGGCTCCCCATCGAACCCTTCCTGAGAGAAGGTGGCCATTAGGCCTGCGAGAAGGTGGCCATTAGGCCTGCGAGAGGGCCATCTCAGCTCAAGGGCTGCTTTTGTTCCCATCTGACTCTGTTTCGCACCGTTCTGCAGCTCCCACGGTGCTTTTGTGAGCTGTCCATCCTTCAGAAAGGTTGTCTTAGCTACAGCACAGCGCTGGTCTGCGAGGTACACTTAGAAAGAGTACAAAAGTGGCATAAAGTGCCATGTCCAGTCAAGTTATTTAACTTGAACACACACAGCATGTCATCATGTTGTCACTGACTATGCGCACTTAGCGATACCTGCTCCAGTCTGGCGACAGGTGGCCCATCCCTATCGGCTCACCGCCGACACCTACAGCTCAATAAGCCTGACACAATCACTTAACAAAGACACAGAACGCCACACTTACTAAAAGGACTTCTCCACACACGCGCCAACCTAGAAGAGTGTGTCTCAAACTGTGGATCCCGATACGAGCTGATTTTTGGTGGGACGTGAAAGTCAAAGCAAAAATTACAGATGCCTTTAGTTTAAATTCTGTATTTATCTTCTCACATTTGCTGCAATCCCAGGCTCTGTCTTGTGATGAATTGCTACTTATTTTTGTAACTTGGAGACTGGGGTTCACAAACTCCTCTCACTTTGCAGTCACAGAAAGAAAAGCAGAGTGAATTAAGTGACAATCTGGCAGCGGTACAGGAATTGTGAAAGCAAAGGCTTTAGGATCTTATTTTTTGTAACACAAGAAAATGTAAGCACCTGAAGCACATTTTTTCCTAACTCTTGAAGTGCGATGGAAGCAAAGATGTTATGAGGATCAGAAAAAATCAAGACACTTTACTTAGGGCCTGATAACAAGTTTTGCGGATGGGTTAGTCTATCGCAAACGTGACGGATATCCCGTCTACCGTAGTATGAGTTCCATTATGTTCCATTGGATCTCATGGAACTCATGATACTGCGGACGCAATATCAGTCACGTTTGTGATGGAGTAACGTGCCTGCTAAACTCGCCATCAGGCAGGGCACAAGGCCTAAAAAAAGAAGTGGGGGGAGGCTGACGTCATGGTAGGAAGTGACTTCACAAAAGGTGGCTTGTCCCATGAAATGAAATGAATTTGTAAAGCGCACTGCTGCCCCAGCAACGGCGCGTCCTGGCGCTGTACTCATACCACTGTGGAACCCTTCCTGGCTTTTCCCTGTGACATGTACACTCCTGGGAACCCCCAAGGTGGATGCCAGGCATCCCTGCGCTGTTGGGGCCGTTGTGGAGATTGAGCAAGCTATTGCCCAGAGTTGCAGAGTGGGACCGATGGTTAGACTAGGCACTGAGGCGAGAATTATCAGGTCCGGGGAAATTGAGCCCAAGACCCGCCGAGGCGGGAATTGAACCCTGGTCCCGGGCCAGACCTCTGCATCAGGGTCTGCCGATCTAACCATTGAGCCACACTTCTCCTCTGGGCTTCTATGGGAATTCACAAGGGCATATTATCAAGCCCATTATCGCCACTTTAGCGGCAGTTTCCTGCAGATAAAGGCGGCGAAAATGTATCGCCCTTTCTTGATAATATGGCCCCAGATCACAAGATATAAAAGGTGTTTCCCATTTTCCATCCTTTCACTCAGGTGGCTCCCTCACCCCAGTGTCCTCCTCCCTCACACCAGTGTCCCCCCTCCCTCACCCCAGTGTCCCCCTCCCTCACACCAGTGCCCCCTCCCTCACACCAGTGCCCCCCTCCCTCACACCAGTGTCCCCCTCCCTCACACCAGTGTCCCCCTCCCTCACACCAGTGCCCCCCTCCCTCACACCAGTGTCCCCCTCCTTCACACCTGTGTCCCCCCTCCCTCACACCAGTGTCCCCCTCCCTCACACCAGTGTCCCCCTCCCTCACACCAGTGTCCCTCTCCCTCACACCAGTGTCCCCCTCCCTCACACCAGTGTCCCCCTCCCTCACACCAGTGTCCCCCTCCCTCACACCAGTGTCCCCCTCCCTCACACCAGTGCCCCCCTCCCTCACACCAGTGTCCCCCTCCCTCACACCAGTGTCCCCCTCCCTCACACCAGTGTCCCCCTCCCTCACACCAGTGCCCCCCTCCCTCACACCAGTGTCCCCCTCCTTCACACCAGTGTCCCCCTCCCTCACACCAGTGCCCCCCTCCCTCACACCAGTGCCCCCCCCCCTCACACCAGTGTCCCCCTCCTTCACACCAGTGTCCCCCTCCCTCACACCAGTGTCCCCCTCCCTCACACCAGTGTCCCCCTCCCTCACACCGATGTCCTTCCTCTCTCACCCCAGCTCTGGCCTCTTTGTCCTGTTCCGGTCTGTGTTTCCCGGCACTTCATGCAATGCTCAGTTCTGCTCCGTCTTCTTCCTCTGTCACCTTTAGTTGATCTAATTTCCTCTTTCCCGCCCTTTCTTTTCGGTGATGAAGGTTTGCAGGAGCTGTGGTCCAGCTCTCTTCTGAGGCAGCCGTCCCCCGGTGCCCAGGCCAGCCTGACGGGCAGTAATTGCTGCCCTCTGGCAGCCCGCCTGCCCTGTCCTTTGCCTGGCAGCCGGAAGGCCTCTCGCCGCGGCCTTTGAAGGACACATGCCGCCGTTTTTATTTTTTAAAAGGTCTCCTGCTTGTTTTCTTTCTCACCAGCTCGGAGCAGTGAGTGAACTTCGAAAGTTCAGGGGTGTCCGTCCCCGCCAAACCATAGAAGTGAGCAAACTTAGCATCCATGTCGGAAGTTTTAAGGCCTCCTTCTGACCATGCAAACAATTTGGATTTATGGGGTCAAAGTATGCATTTTGCAGTAAAATTTCTCAAAGAAACTGGTCAAAAAGTATCAGGGGCCTCATTTATGAGGCTGTGCGTCACTTTTACGCCGCCGATGCGTCACTTTTTGTGACGCACCAGTGGCGTAAAAAATGCACCTTGTTGCGCCATATTTACAAAGTGACGCATCTAGGTAGATGCGTCACTTTGTAAACCCCTGCGCCACATTATACCTGCGCCAGGTATAATGTATGCAAGGGGGGCGTATTGACGCAAGAAAGGGTCGTAGAAGTGACGCAGTGAAATCTATGAGATTTCACTGCGTCACTTTTAGGACGCCGTTGCGTCAAAATCTTGCGCCTGCCTCACAGCAGGCGTAAGACTGACGCAGGCCCTTTCACATGGGGCTTGCCCCATGTGAAAGGACGCATTGCTGGAGTTGCGTCACTTTTGTGACACACTCCAGCAACGCGTCACTTTTGCGCTAACAGATACGTCAGAAATACTGACGTATCTGTAACTCCTTTACGACATGATGCGTCATACATTAAATATGACGCATCAGGAATGTCGCAAGGAGTGCGCACTGAGAAGTGACGCATCGCTGCTTTCACGCAGCGATGCGTCATTTCTCATAAATGAGGCCCCAGGTCCTGAAGTTACTAGAGGAGGCCCAGGTGGGGCCTGGTTCCCAGGACTCCCAGGTCTGTCTGCCTGGCCTCCTTGTGCCCCACCATCACAACTGCTCAAAGTGCCAGGGGGTGAGGCAGAACAACCACACTGCTTCTACCCACCACATTAATTTCCAATTATATTTCATTCCAAAGCAGTGCTGGCTGCTTAAAATGTCTGCCTTGCGTCAGTTTTGCGCTTCCGATGCGTCACTTTTTGTGACGCATCGGCGGCGTAAAACATGCCTCCTGTTGCGCACTATTTACAACGTGACGCATCTAAGCAGATGCGTCACTTTGTAAACCCCTGCGCTACATTATACCTGCGTCATGTCGTGGCCGTCCGTTATCCCTTCCTCAGGGTTGTTTGATGCTATAAGGGGGCCCACCTCTGAATCGACCCAAGTCCGGTTTGCAACAAGCACAGACTTTTGGGCGCGATTGAGCGGGGGAAAAAACAGGAACCAGGGAAGGGGACTGCGGGGATGTTGACCTGCAAAGGAGACACAAGCAAACAACCAAGATCAACACCAGAAACTTCCCTCTTCTATTATATCACTCGCTATACGATTTGTTCTGTTCTATTACCTGCTGGAAATTACGTTATCTCTATAAATATCAGTTAGCCATCATCCAAGATAGGATCAAGCAATGAGTTCAATATCTCTTGACCACTGTCTATAGGAACGAAATCCAACGAGCTTGACTAGTGTCTATTACAATCCTGGTAATGCACGTTGTTCCTAAATAATATCCAGGAATCCTTTAACAGCAGGACCCCTCAGCAAGGTCTCCCAAAATGCAGCAATGTCAATAAGGGTATGTTCTGTGCCACTAATAAGCCTTAGTACACAATAGTCAAATGAAATCAAAACTTAGAACAGAAAGCGACGGGAAGAAGAATGGGCTAGGTAATAGGGTGTTTTACCCTCTCTGCACGAGACTGCCTGTCTCCTCCAACAGAGAGAACAACCTCCCAAGCGCCACTATGTGCGCACTCCTCCTCTGCACGAGTTCGCCGGAAGAAGGCGACTCCTCCAACAGAGGAGAATGCAGGCGTTTTAACCTCTCTGCATGAGACCGGCCGGTCTCCTCCAACAGAGAGAACAACTGCCTAAGCGCCACTAGGTGCGCACTCCTCCTCTGCACGAGTACGCCGAAATGCGTCTCTGCCAACAGAGGAGAATACCTGAATGCCTCCTGTTACCTGACCTAGATGAAGAAAGAAGCTGAAGCCTGTTCCGGATTCCTCCGAACTGCCGTCTCTTCTCCTCACGGACTTGTGCTGAGAACTGTGGATTCGCCACTGTGGACCGTCGGCTCTTTGAAACAATTATCGGCAGCGCTCCTAGCGTCCCTGCCTTCTTATAGCCCTTGGGTGTGTGTGTGCGATGCCTTGATTGTGTCCACCTGGGGTTCGAGCGCGACTCGCGCTAAGCTCCCTGGGACGTGTAGTCATTTCCGTGTTTTGCGATGCCTTATCTCACGCATCACGCGTGAGCTGTCCTGAAATCCTTCTTACCGATACAGCTAGCGGAAGAACCGGCACCGCTCCAACGCGGTTGTGACAGTACATCTCCCTCTACCGCTGACGCTAGCTGACTGTGGGTTTCCCCGGATGAAGACGATAAAACCTAGCCACTAATCTAGGGGATGCACCCCATCCCAAGGCTCCCAAGAGTCTTCTTCCTGGCCGTATCCTTTCCAGGACACCAAGTACCACACCTTGCCCCTCACTAGTTTGGCATCTCGGATACTCCCTACCTCGTATTCGTCCTCCCCCTGTACAGATACTGGAGCAGGTCTGACCGGGCAAGACCCCTGTAGGGGTTTCAACAGGGAGACATGGAATACAGGATGTATTTTCATGTGTCCCGGTAGTTGGAGCTTAACTGCCACAGGGTTTACTAGTTTGGACACCTGATACGGACCAATGTACTTCGGTCCAAATGTGCTGGTACGCTTGAAACGTATGTTTCTCGCTGATAACCAGACCCAATCCCCGACCTTATACTCTGGTCCTGCTCTACGGTGTCTATCCGCTTGTGTTTTATACCTGATTTTGGCTCTTTGCAAATTGGCTCTAGTGTTCAAGAGAACCTTGCGCATGTTCTGCAGTCTTTGCTTGAGATCGGGAATTTTACCTACGTGTATTGGCAAGATGACAGGGGTGAAACGTGGGTGAAACCCGTATGTACAATAGAAGGGAGAGTAAGACGTGGATGCATGTTTTGCACTGTTGTACAATATTTCTGCCACCCACAGCCACTCCACCCATGCGTTTGTGTTGTTGTTGACATAACAACGGAGGTACTGTTTCAGAGTCTGATTGAGTCTTTCGGTTTGGCCGTCCGTTTGTGGGTGAAAGCTCGTAGAAAGAGATATATCGATTTGGAGGGCAGCACACCAGGTTTTCCAAAATGTTGCTGTGAACTGGGCCCCTCGGTCAGATACGATAGTTCTGGGGATCCCGTGTATCCTCACCACGTGTTGCAAAAACAATCTGGCTAGTTGACTAGCTGTAGGTGCTTGTTTGCACGGAAGAAAATGACTCATTTTGGTCATATAGTGCACCACCACGATTATGGCCGTGTTTCCTTGGCTCTCCGGCAACCCCACGATGAAGTCTATGGAAATCCTCTCCCACGACTCCTCCGGGGTAGGCATGATCTGTAGTAGACCCGCTTTGCGATCATGGTCTGTCTTTGCTTGTGCGCATACGTTGCATTCCTTAACCCACTCCATCACGTCTCTCCGCAACTCTGGCCACCAGAATTGGCGCAATACCCGATCCAGCATTTTGGCACCTCCTTGATGTCCTGCGCTGGGAACGGTATGGCACCAGCCAAACACTATCTTCCTCAATGAGCCGGAAGGAACTAGGAGTTGTTTACCCTTCAGAGCTATCCCATCCCTTGCTCTCCAATCTGGATGGGAACGAAGCCAACTCCTCCATACCATGGATCTCATGTCTTGACGGACTCTTTGAAGGAAAGTCTCTGTGTGCGTCGAACAGATGACACGGCCCGTTCTATGATGGATTCCTCCGGTGGTTTCTCCCTCATGGGAGCGGTGTCTTGTCTGGTCAAGGCGTCTGCCTTCTTGTTCTCCCTACCCGGACGAAACGCCACCAGAAAATGGTATTCCGCGAAGAACTGCATCCATCTCAACTGTCTGGGTGTGAGATGTCGAGCCGACCTCATGAACTGTAAATTCCAGTGGTCTGTATATACCGTGACCTGGTGAGCTGCTCCCAACAACAGATGTCTCCATTCTAGAAAAGCGTCTCGGATGGCCAGAAGCTCTTTTTCTGCTATGGCGTAGTGTGTTTCTGCCTCGTTTAACTTCCTGGACATGAAGGTGATAGGGTGCAAATAACCCGGGGTATCCTGTCTCTGAGAAAGAACCGCACTGATAGCGACATCTGAGGCGTCGGCCTCCACTATATATGGCAATGATGGATTAGCATGCGTGAGTACTGGGGCTGTGGTGAAAGCATTCTTCAAACTCACGAATGCGGCTTGAGCTTCATCGTTCCATAGGAATTTGGTCCTTTTCCTTGTGAGTCTAGTCAAGGGTACCACCATGTCCGAAAAGTCCTTTATGAACCGGCGATAGAAGTTCGCGAATCCTAACAGACTTTGGACTTCTTTGATGTTTTGGGGACGAGGCCAATCTTCAATGGAATTTACCTTCCTCTCCGCCATGACTTGTCCTGAAGGAGTAAGCATTACCCCTAAGAATTCCACAGTATCCACGTGGAAATCGCATTTGGAAATCTTGCAGAACAGGTGATGTTTCCTGAGGGCTTGCAGAACTAAACTCACGTGTCTCACGTGTTCTGGTTCGGTGTTTGAATACACCAGTATATCGTCAATATATACTACGGTAAAGACGTCCAAATACTCCCGCAAGACCTCATTAAGGAAGAATTGAAACGCCGCAGGCGCATTACAGAGGCCAAACGGCATCACCAGGTATTCGTATAGACCGTACCGTGTCTTGAAGGCCGTTTTCCATTCGTCGCCTTTCTTTACTCGGACCAAATGGTAGGCCCCCCTTAGATCAAGCTTGGTGTATATAGATGCAGCTCTCACCTGCTCCAGAAGCACTGGAATCAACGGCAAGGGATACCGATTCTTTATCGTGATGTCGTTGATCCTCCGAAAATCGATACAACATCTCAGCTCACCATTTGCCTTCGGTATGAAAAAGAGAGGCGATGCTGCAGGCGATCTTGAGGGGCGGATGTACCCTAACCGTAGGAACTTGTCCAGGTACTCTCTTAAATAGTTGTTTTCCGGTAAAGTGAGGGAATAGATCCTGCCGCATGGTATCTCCGACCCTGGTATCAAATCAATCCGGCAATCATGGTCTCTATGTGGTGGTAACACATCGGCCTGGGTATCGTTAAACACATCCGCAAAACCTTGGTAACACTTAGGAAGCAGAACTTCTTTTTCTGCGGCGGTGGCTACTTGATGCATCGGGTGGTCATATCTGAGGTCTGGTTGTGGGTTATGAACACAGTGTGTTAGACAATACTGAGAATCGAACTGAATCATTTTATTTCCCCAGTGCACTGTTGGTTCGTGCTCCCTCAACCAAGGAAGGCCCAATATGGCTCCGTACATAGGGGCCTGAATGATGTTAAATGATATCCGCTCTTGATGATATTCGTCGTATATCATCACACACTCTTCGGTGTGATAACGGATAGGTCCAGAAACCAACTCCTTTCCGTCTACCGCATATACCAGTTCTGGCACTTCCTTCCGCTCTAGTGTCACCCCCAATCTCGAGGCCACCCCTTTGTCCATGAAACATCCGGTGGCTCCGGAATCTACCATGGCGTTTATTTCTCGGGCGACGTTTCCCACCATGAGCTTCATGGTCACCACGAAATGTTCTTTCGCTCGGGACAATCGTGTGTTCAATGAAGGGATCACCCGAATGCCTGAAGAACTCCCTTCTGTGTCCTTCAAGCTTTGGCGTTTCCCTCATCCTTCCCTGCAGTTAACACCGCTGCTTGTTCCAGCCTGGGTTTTCCGTACTTGGGTTTGACCGGACACTCTCGTAGAAAATGACCCTTTTTTCCGCAGTACAGACAAAGACCTTGTTTCCTGCGGTGGTCTCTTTTTTTTTTTTTTTTTTTTTAAAACCTTTATTGAAACTTGCAAAGTATTACATGCGCAGGCCCACAACCACAGGGGCCGGCCGCAAGCGTATCAAATGAATCAGGATGTAGAAACAAGAACACGACCGAAAAAAGCAATATCATAGATACGTCATGTGTGAGTGCGCACTGCAAAGCATAAGGATATATGAGGTTTTTGTTTTTTTTAAAAGTTATGTAGAGTAGGAACGGCTGCAGGAGCAATGGCGTCACACCACATAATAAAATAAGAAGAGGTAAGGGGGGGACGTACCCCGCAGAGCAAACAGAATCAGTTGATGAACCATACAGTGGTCAAAACAATACAGTCGCCGAGGCGGACCTAGAGCAAAAACAATACGACAGCAAGCAATATAGCAGAGCACCATTCTGAAAACTCGCCCCCCAGTAACCTAAAGGCTTAGTTGAGTGTAGAATCCTTATAAGAAAAGGAAAAAGGGAAAGAAAGACAGCCAACCCTACTAAAGAGGTAAAGAACCCTCCCAGAGACAGATGGAAAAAGAAGAAAGGGACCATAGAACAAAACAAACTAAAATAACAAACCCCCCCCCCACACCCGCCACCCTACACCACTGTAATGGCTACGGCCTACCCCACTAACAGCGTGCCTGTCGCCCAGGAACTGCCCCAAAGGAGAGGGAAAGAGAAAGACAAAAAATCCACTAAATAATAAACTTATTAATAAACTGGAGGAGGGCCTTCAAACATGCCCCCGGCTTCTCCCTCCGGCACAATATATTCCTCCCCAAGGTAAACAGTAAACAACAAAAATCGAGCATGTCAGAGAGAAATGGGGAGCATTATTCACCTACTACACTATTAGTTATGCCGTGAGAGCACACATCCCCCGTGCCTGCCCGCCTATTAAATGACAACCTCTGAAGGATCAGCCTTATCCTTGGCCTCTCTTTGCGAATCCACCAATGCATACCCATCGACCCATTGCCATGTCTGATGTTACGAGGAAGAGGAGCGTCCAAAAGAAACCAAAAAGCGACACACACATGTAATTTGGATGTCGCTGGATACCAACACAGTCATCATCATGGAGGATCATCTTTCCCGGTACTGCCCCAGGACACGTGTTCCACACCAAGCGCACAGGGTCTAAGAAGGAGGAAAAAGCCAGAGGAGCCGACCGTTGCTGGAATATCGCCTGGGTCGCCGGAGGCTGTGCGTGGGACAAAGTCACCATCTTCAGCTCAAATCTAAAACCTCCGGAACAGTCCAAACCTACAGCCAGCCGACCACACGTTGCCACATAGTCCGAAATTTCCAGCTTTCCCCTATTCACAGGGGCGGCCACGACACTCTCCTCCTGTGGGAAGTGAAGCAAATCCTTATGTACCTGGGGACAGGCCGATCTCAACTGTTTCGACGTTGACACAATATCATCGAGCTTTCTCCCCAACACTCGGGCGCCGTGATCCAGGGTGGAATGAAGGGCACCGAGGCCTGCGAGAAGATCACCATACGCCAGCATAGCTCCTTGCGCCCGCTCCGTTACGCTCCTCTTAGCCACGCACTCCCAACCGTGCTGGGACCCAGTATACAGGATGATAGACTCCCCCCTATCAAGATGGCCGTAGGGTAGTTCCACCTTAGATTGGGACCGGGACTCAGGCAACAGCGCATCAAGTTCCATGTTACTGCAAACAGGATTCCAGGGGGCGGGCAAAATATGTGCCCAGTGTGCGGTCACAGGTAAGAGCCATCCTCACCCTGGATCAGTACCAGCGAAAAATTCGGGAGTAGCCCGCGAAAATCGGGACGAGTTACGAGCAGCGTCCGAGCAGCTCACTGGCGAGGGCTCAGGCAAGTACAGAAGCATCTTGGAATTGCCACCTCGGGTATGCACTCGATCCGCTCCGCTCAGTGGTAGGAGTGACCACAGCGAAATTCAGGCCAATATTCGCACCGCTCCGGTAGTCCGACTCCACCCAGTCACCAATGGCCGCTGTTATTGAACTAGTACCCGGCCATGTTGTCCACCCGAGGTCCCGGTTCCAGGGTTGCACAGGCCGCAAACTTCAAATGAACATTTCTCCGGCGGTACCGCCGTCAGAAACCTCAGGAGCACACGATCGGTTGCCGCTCTCAACCACCATCACGGGCATGTAGCGCAGGCTCAGGATCTCATGCAGGATATCCGTGCGGGATGTGGAGGTTCACGGAGCCGGGGGCCTACGCTACCATCCCAGTCGCCATCTTGGCTCCTCCTCCGCGGTGGTCTCTTTCACTGAGGGTCAATGAGGCTCTCACTGTTCCGATGTCCATCGCCTCTGTGGAACCGCTATTCTTTTCTGGACCTACGGGTCTCTCGCCGTAGGGCACGGCTTTGTCCTTCTTCCTTGCATCTCCTTTTCGTTCGCGAAGGCGATGGTCCAGTCTTAAGGTTAGGTCTATGAGAGCGGCACACGTGACTGTTTGTGGATCTATCTGAGCCAACACGTCCTTCATCTCATCGGTTAACCCACGATAACACACTGCGGATTTTTTGGCCTCCGGCCAATCCGTCTCTGCAACCAACCTCCGAAAGCTGTTCAGATATGTCACTAAATCCAAACTTCCCTGGTGTAGCTCCAAGAGGTCACGATCAGCGGAGAACGTATCCGCTCTTCTATCAAAGGTACGTTCAAAGCTGATTCTGAACTCGTCCCAATCATGTAACAACAGGTGATCGTTGCGGACTATCGGGACGGCCCACTGAGCAGCTTCACCCCCCAGGTAGGAAATAAGAAAAGATACTCTGGCTTGATTTGTGAGAAACAGTTTCGGTTTACATGTGAAATGCAAAAGTATTTGTGTCATGAATACTTGGACCTTTTTTATGTCCCCGTGGAATCTTTCTGGTGGGGTGTTGGCATCTCTACCACTAATGAATTGGGGCGTGCCGTTCCCCTAAGATCAAAGGGATTTCTCTGTAATTGGTCTACCCTAGCGTGTAAGGTTGCGTTTTCCTGGCGTGAGGCGGTTAATTCAGCCTGCACCAAGGCCAGAGCTGCAACCACGTCTTCTAGGGTAGCCATGCTTCACACAACCGGGAGAGAGTAATACGTGGGCCGATAATTATGTCGTGGCCGTCCGTTATCCCTTCCTCAGGGTTGTGTGATGCTATAAGGGGGCCCACCTCTGAATCGACCCAAGTCCGGTTTGCAACAAGCACAGACTTTTGGGCGCGATTGAGCGGGGGAAAAAACAGGAACCAGGGAAGGGGACTGCGGGGATGTTGACCTGCAAAGGAGACACAAGCAAACAACCAAGATCAACACCAGAAACTTCCCTCTTCTATTAGATCACTCACTATAAGATTTGTTCTGTTCTATTACCTGCTGGAAATTACGTTATCTCTATAAATATCAGTTAGCCATCATCAGAGATAGGATCAAGCAATGAGTTCAATATCTCTTGACCACTGTCTATAGGAACGAAATCCAATGAGCTTGACTAGTGTCTATTACAATCCTGGTAATGCACGTTGTTCCTAAATAATATCCAGGAATCCTTTAACAGCAGGACCCCTCATCAAGGTCTCCCAAAATGCAGCAATGTCAATAAGGGTATGTTCTGTGCCACTAATAAGCCTTAGTACACAATAGTCAAATGAAATCAAAACTTAGAACAGAAAGCGACGGGAAGAAGAATGGGCTAGGTAATAGGGTGTTTTACCCTCTCTGCACGAGACTGCCTGTCTCCTCCAACAGAGAGAACAACCTCCCAAGCTCCACTATGTGCGTACTCCACCTCTGCATGAGTTCGCCGGAAGAAGGGGACTCCTCCAACAGAGGAGAATGCAGGCGTTTTAACCTCTCTGCATGAGACCGGCCGGTCTCCTCCAACAGAGAGAACAACTGCCTAAGCGCCACTAGGTGCGCACTCCTCCTCTGCACGAGTACGCCGAAATGCGTCTCTGCCAACAGAGGAGAATACCTGAATGCCTCCTGTTACCTGACCTAGATGAAGAAAGAAGTTGAAGCCTGTTCCGGATTCCTCCGAACTGCCGTCTCTTCTCCTCACGGAGTTGTGCTGAGAACTGTGGATTCGCCGCTGTGGACCCTCGGCTCTTTGAAACAATTATCGGCAGCGCTCCTAGCGTCCCTGCCTTCTTATAGCCCTTGGGTGTGTGTGTGCGACGCCTTGATTGTGTCCACCTGGGGTTCGAGCGCGACTCGCGCTAAGCTCCCTGGGACGTGTAGTAATTTCCGTGTTTTGCGATGCCTTATCTCACGCATCACGCGTGAGCTGTCCTGAAATCCTTCTTACCGATACAGCTAGCGGAAGAACCGGCACCGCTCCAACGTGGTTGTGACAGTACATCTCCCTCTACCGTTGACGCTAGCTGACTGTGGGTTTCCCCGGATGAAGACGATGAAACCTAGCCACTAATCTAGGGGCATGCACCCCATCCCAAGGCTCCCAAGAGTCTTCTTCCTGGCCGTATCCTTTCCAGGACACCAAGTACCACACCTTGCCCCTCACTAGTTTGGCATCTCGGATACTCCCTACCTCATATTCGTCCTCCCCCTGTACAGATACTGGAGCAGGTCTGACCGGGCAAGACCCCTGTAGGGGTTTCAACAGGGAGACATGGAATACAGGATGTATTTTCATGTGTCCCGGTAGTTTGAGCTTAACTGCCACAGGGTTTACTAGTTTGGACACCTGATACGGACCAATGTACTTCGGTCCAAATGTGCTGGTACGCTTGAAACGTATGTTTCTCGCTGATAACCAGACCCAATCCCCGACCTTATACTCTGGTCCTGCTCTGCGGTGTCTATCCGCTTGTGTTTTATACCTGATTTTGGCTCTTTGCAAATTGGCTCTAGTGTTCAAGAGAACCTTGCGCATGTTCTGCAGTCTTTGCTTGAGATCGGGAATTTTACCTACGTGTATTGGCAAGATGACAGGGGTGAAACGTGGGTGAAACCCGTATGTACAATAGAAGGGAGATTAAGACTTGGATGCATGTTTTGCACTGTTGTACGATATTTCTGCCACCCACAGCCACTCCACCCATGCGTTTGTGTTGTTGTTGACATAACAACGGAGGTACTGTTTCAGAGTCTGATTGAGTCTTTCGGTTTGGCCGTCCGTTTGTGGGTGAAAACTCGTAGAAAGAGATATATCGATTTGGAGGGCAGCACACCAGGTTTTCCAAAATGTTGCTGTGAACTGGGCCCCGCGGTCAGATACGATAGTTCTGGGGATCCCGTGTATCCTCACCACGTGTTGCAACAAAAATCTGGCTAGTTGACTAGCTGTAGGTGCTTGTTTGCATGGAAGAAAATGACTCATTTTGGTCAGATAGTCCACCACCACGATTATGGCCGTGTTTCCTTGGCTCTCCGGCAACCCCACGATGAAGTCTACGGAAATCCTCTCCCACGACTCCTCCGGGGTAGGCATGATCTGTAGTAGACCCGCTTTGCGATCATGGTCTGTCTTTGCTTGTGCGCATACGTTGCATTCCTTAACCCACTCCATCACGTCTCTCCGCACCTCTGGCCACCAGAATTGGCGCAATACCCGATCCAGCGTTTTGGCACCTCCTTGATGTCCTGCGCTGGGAACGGTATGGCACCAGCCAAACACTATCTTCCTCAATGAGCCGGAAGGAACTAGGAGTTGTTTACCCTTCAGAGCTATCCCATCCCTTGCTCTCCAGTCTGGATGGGAACGAAGCCAACTCCTCCATACCATGGATCTCATGTCTTGACGGACTCTTTGAAGGAAAGTCTCTGTGTGCGTCGAACAGATGACACGGCCCGGTTCTATGATGGATTCCTCCGGTGGTTTCTCCCTCATGGGAGCGATGTCTTGTCTGGTCAAGGCGTCTGCCTTCTTGTTCTCCCTACCCGGACGAAACGTCACCAGAAAATGGTATTCCGCGAAGAACTGCATCCATCTCAACTGTCTGGGTGTGAGATGTCGAGCCGACCTCATGAACTGTAAATTCCGGTGGTCTGTATATACTGTGACCTGGTGAGCTGCTCCCAACAGCAGATGTCTCCATTCTAGAAAAGCGTCTCGGATGGCCAGCAGCTCTTTTTCTGCTATGGCGTAGTGTGTTTCTGCCTCGTTTAACTTCCTGGACATGAAGGCGATAGGGTGCAAATAACCCGTGGTATCCTGTCTCTGAGAAAGAACCGCACCGATAGCGACATCTGAGGCGTCGGCCTCCACTATATATGGCAATGATGGATTAGCATGCGTGAGTACTGGGGCTGTGGTGAAAGCATTCTTCAAACTCACGAATGCGGCTTGAGCTTCATCGTTCCATAGGAATTTGGTCCTTTTCCTTGTGAGTCTAGTCAAGGGTACCACCATGTCCGAAAAGTCCTTTATGAACCGGCGATAGAAGTTCGCGAATCCTAACAGACTTTGGACTTCTTTGATGTTTTGGGGACGAGGCCAATCTTCAATGGAATTTACCTTCCTCTCCGCCATGACTTGTCCTGAAGGAGTAAGCATTACCCCTAAGAATTCCACAGTATCCACGTGGAAATCGCATTTGGAAATCTTGCAGAACAGGTGATGTTTCCTGAGGGCTTGCAGAACTAAACTCACATGTCTCACGTGTTCTGGTTCGGTGTTTGAATACACCAGTATATCGTCAATATATACTACGGTAAAGACGTCCAAATACTCCCGCAAGACCTCATTAAGGAAGAATTGAAACGCCGCAGGCGCATTACAGAGGCCAAACGGCATCACCAGGTATTCGTATAGACCGTACCGTGTCTTGAAGGCCGTTTTCCATTCGTCTCCTTTCTTTACTCGGACCAAATGGTAGGCCCCCCTTAGATCAAGCTTGGTGTATATAGATGCAGCTCTCACCTGCTCCAGAAGCACTGGAATCAACGGCAAGGGATACCGATTCTTTATCGTGATGTTGTTGATCCTCCGAAAATCGATACAACATCTCAGCTCACCATTTGCCTTCGGTATGAAAAAGAGAGGCGATGCTGCAGGCGATCTTGAGGGGCGGATTTACCCTAACCGTAGGAACTTGTCCAGGTACTCTCTTAAATAGTTGTTTTCCGGTATAGTGAGGGAATATATCCTGCCGCGTGGTATCTCCGACCCCGGTATCAAATCAATCCGGCAATCATAGTCTCTATGTGGTGGTAACACATCGGCCTGGGTATCGTTAAACACATCCGCAAAACCTTGGTAACACTTAGGAAGCAGCACTTCTTTTTCTGCGGCGGTGGCTACTTGATGCATCGGGTGGTCATATCTGAAGTCTGGTTGTGGGTTATGAACACAGTGTGTTAGACAATACTGAGAATCGAACTGAATCGTTTTATTTCCCCAGTGCACTGTTGGTTCGTGCTCCCTCAACCAAGGAAGGCCCAATATGGCTCCGTACATAGGGGCCTGAATGATGTTAAACGATATCCGCTCTTGATGATATTCGTCGTATATCATCACACACTCTTCGGTGTGATAACGGATAGGTCCAGAAACCAACTCCTTTCCGTCTACCGCATATACCAGTTCTGGCACTTCCTTCCGCTCTAGTGTCACCCCCAATCTCGAGGCCACCCCTTTGTCCATGAAACATCCGGTGGCTCCGGAATCTACCATGGCGTTTATTTCTCGGGCCACGTTTCCCACCATGAGCTTCATGGTCACCACGAAATGTTCTTTCGCTCGGGACAATCGTGTGTTCAATGAAGGGATCACCCGAATGCCTGAAGAACTCCCTTCTGTGTCCTTCAAGCTTTGGCGTTTCCCTCATCCTTCCCTGCAGTTAACACCGCTGCTTGTTCCAGCCTGGGTTTTCCGTACTTGGGTTTGACCGGACACTCTCGTAGAAAATGACCCTTTTTTCCGCAGTACAGACAAAGACCTTGTTTCCTGCGGTGGTCTCTTTCACTGAGGGTCAATGAGAGTCTCACTGTTCCGATGTCCATCGCCTCTGTGGAACCGCTATTCTTTTCTGGACCTACGGGTCTCTCGCCGTAGGGCACGGCTTTGTCCTTCTTCCTTGCATCTCCTTTTCGTTCGCGAAGGCGATGGTCCAGTCTTAAGGTTAGGTCTATGAGAGCGGCACACGTGACTGGTTGTGGATCTATCTGAGCCAACACGTCCTTCATCTCATCGGTTAACCCACGATAATACACTGCGGATTTTTTGGCCTCCGGCCAATCCGTCTCTGCAACCAACCTCCGAAAGCTGTTCAGATATGTCACTAAATCCAAACCTCCCTGGTGTAGCTCCAAGAGGTCACGATCAGCGGAGAACGTATCCGCTCTTCTATCAAAGGTACGTTCAAAGCTGATTCTGAACTCGTCCCAATCATGTAACAACGGGTCATCGTTGCAGACTATCGGGACGGCCCACTGAGCAGCTTCACCCCCCAGGTAGGAAATAAGAAAAGATACTCTGGCTTGATTCGTGAGAAACAGTTTCGGTTTACATGTGAAATGCAAAAGTATTTGTGTCATGAATACTTGGACCTTTTTTATGTCCCCATGGAATCTTTCTGGTGGGGTGTTGGCATCTCTACCACTAATGAATTGGGGCGTGCCGTTCCCCCAAGATCAAAGGGATTTCTCTGTAATTGGTCTACCCTAGCGTGTAAGGTTGCGTTTTCCTGGCGTGAGGCGGTTAATTCAGCCTGCACCAAGGCCAGAGCTGCAACCACGTCTTCTAGGGTAGCCATGCTTCACACAACCGGGAGAGAGTAATACGTGGGCCGATAATTATGTCGTGGCCGTCCGTTATCCCTTCCTCAGGGTTGTGTGATGCTATTAGGGGGCCCACCTCTGAATCGACCCAAGTCCGGTTTGCAACAAGCACAGACTTTTGGGCGCGATTGAGCGGGGGAAAAAACAGGAACCAGGGAAGGGGACTGCGGAGATGTTGACCTGCAAAGGAGACACAAGCAAACAACCAAGATCAACACCAGAAACTTCCCTCTTCTATTAGATCACTCGCTATAAGATTTGTTCTGTTCTATTACCTGCTGGAAATTACATTATCTCTATAAATATCAGTTAGCCATCATCAGAGATAGGATCAAGCAATGAGTTCAATATCTCTTGACCACTGTCTATAGGAACGAAATCCAATGAGCTTGACTAGTGTCTTCCTGGTAATGCACGTTGTTCCTAAATAATATCCAGGAATCCTTTAACAGCAGGACCCCTCAGCAAGGTCTCCCAAAATGCAGCAATGTCAATAAGGGTATGTTCTGTGCCACTAATAAGCCTTAGTACACAATAGTCAAATGAAATCTAACTTAGAACAGAAAGCGACGGGAAGAAGAATGGGCTAGGTAATAGGATGTTTTACCCTCTCTGCACGAGACTGCCTGTCTCCTCCAACAGAGAGAACAACCTCCCAAACGCCACTATGTGCGTACTCCACCTCTGCACGAGTTCGTCGGAAGAAGGGGACTCCTTCAACAGAGGAGAATGCAGGCGTTTTAACCTCTCTGCATGAGACCGGCCGGTCTCCTCCAACAGAGAGAACAACTGCCTAAGCGCCACTAGGTGCGCACTCCTCCTCTGCACGAGTACGCCGAAATGCGTCTCTGCCAACAGAGGAGAATACCTGAATGCCTCCTGTTACCTGACCTAGATGAAGAAAGAAGCTGAAGCCTGTTCCGGATTCCTCCGAACTGCCGTCTCTTCTCCTCACGGACTTGTGCTGAGAACTGTGGATTCGCCGCTGTGGACCCTCGGCTCTTTGAAACAATTATCGGCAGCGCTCCTAGCGTCCCTGCCTTCTTATAGCCCTTCGGTGTGTGTGTACGACGCCTTGATTGTGTCCACCTGGGGTTCGAGCGCGACTCGCGCTAAGCTCCCTGGGACGTGTAGTCATTTCCGTGTTTTGCGATGCCTTATCTCACGCATCACGCGTGAGCTGTACTGAAATCCTTCTTACCGATACAGCTAGCGGAAGAACCGGCACCGCTCCAACGCAGTTGTGACACGTCAGGTATAATGTTTGCAGAGGGGGCGTTCCCCCGCAAAAAGCCTCGTAATAGTGACGCAGTGAAATCTATGCGATTTCACTGCGTCACTTTTAGGACGCTGTTGCGTCAAAATCTTGTGCCTGCCTCACAGCAGGCGTAAGACTGACGCAAGCCCCTTCACATGGGGCTTGCCCCATGTGAAAGGAAACATTGCTGGAGTTGCGTCACTTTTGTGACACACTCCAGCAATGCGCCACTTTTGTCAAAAGGCATTTCAGCTAATAGTGAACATTGAGAACAAGGATTCCAAAGGTCTGAACCCGATTGTGTGAAGTGCAATTAACCTGTTATATTCGTAAATATATCATGTACACAGACTTTATAGAAAGTTTTCTTTTTTAATGATCCGTCAGCTAGTACATTATAGTTTTAAATCATGTGTTTCTTTGTTTTCTTCTTTTTATGCTAACAATATTGTAAAGGTTTTAATTAACTACATACAATAAAAATGTACTTACTTACTTGCGTCACTTTTGCGCTTACAGATACGTCAGAAATACTGACGTATCTGTAACTCCTTGCGACATGATGCGTCATACTGTAAATATGACGCATCAATCATGTCGCAAGGAGTGCGCACTGAGAAGTGACGCATCGCTGCTTTCACGCAGCGATGCGTCATTTCTCATAAATGAGGCCCTCTGAATATAACTTTCTGTGCATGTTTATATGTCTTATATATCCATACTGATATAATAAAGAGAGAGCCCAAACCTTTGAGACGGGTAATCTCAGGAACCACAGCACCAATCACAACACCCAATACAGCGTTGGAAAGGGCGGTTGCAGCAGAAGGACATAGGCTATGCAGACGCCCACCATATACATTTAAAAGGTAAAAGAACCGTGCCAGCAAAGTAGTCCCTTGTGGGCGTGTCTTCGTTGTGCTGGGGGGGGTGAAAAACGCTGGGGGCGTGTGGTACGTTCCGCCCTTCATGCCATGTCTCATATCGTGTGCTGTGGGCGTGGGCGTGTGCGGGGCGTGAGATTACGAAAAAAAAAAGCGAGCGTTGTGCCCAATATTTCATTGTTTTTTCTTCCCAGGTTCTGTACATTCCAGCTCCGGGTGTCCACTCTGCTCCCTTTAAATACCCCTGCACCCCATAATCATAACCTACCCTTACTCCTTAAAATACCCCAACACCCTTAAACACTAACCCATCTTAACCTTATAAATATACCCTGTACCCCAAAACCCAAACCTATCCCTAAAACCTAAAAATACCTCTGTACCCCAAAACCCAAACCTAGCCCTGAACCCTATAAATACCCCTGTACCTCAAAACCCAAACCTAACCCTAAAAATACCCCTGTACCCCAAAACCAAAACCAAGCCCTGAACCCTAAAAATACCCCTGTACCCCCAAACCTACCCCTGAACCCTAAAATACCCCTGTACTCCAAAACCCAAACCTAGCCCTGAACCCTTAAAATACCCCTGTACCCCAAAACCCAAACCAACCCCTGAACCCTAAAAATACCCCTGTACCCCAAAACCCAAACTTAGCCCTGAACCATGAAAATAACTCTCTACCCCAAAACCCAAACCTACCCCTGAACCCTAAAATACCCCTGTACCCCAAAACCCAAACCTAGCCCTGAACCCTAAAAATACCCCTCTACCCCAAAACCCAAACCTAGCCCTGATCCCTTAAAATACCCCTGTACCCCAAAACCCAAACCTACCCCTGAACCCTAAAAATACCCCTATACCCCAAAACCCAAACCTAGCCCTGAACCCTAAAAATACCCCTGTACCCCAAAAGCCATACCTATCCCTAAACCCTAAAACTACCCCTGTACCCCATACCCCAAAACTATATCTGAACCCTTAAAATACCCAAACATATACCTCAGTACCCCAAAACACATACCCCTATACCTATACTTACCTTATCCAAACATAAAAAAAAAACATGCTTTAACCATTCATGCATTTACAACGAATTTCGTTGTAAATCTATGCGTGGTAAAAACATATAAAATGTAATGCCATGCGTTATAATGGCATTGTGGAGTCATGGTACTTTCGTAATGAAAGTATGCGGAGTGATGGTATGTGGAAAGAAAGTTGCGGAATAATGGGTGTTTACCCTCCCCCGGTAAGTACATTGGTGGCACGGCGGCCCACATCTCCAGGAACATACTCATATTTTTTCACCACCGATTTGAAAAATGCACAGGTCTCTCTCATTGATGGCCAGCAGCGACATAAACTTTTAGACACAACTCCCGCCACAAGTTCTAGAATTGCGAACTTTAGAGCTGGGGAGCTACATTCGAACCTCGGCATCAGCTCAATATCCTGTGATTCCAAGCAAATCGCTTTGTCTCCCCGTGCCTACCACAAATGAATGTGTTCTTCTGTAATGTAAATTGTGCTCATGCCATGTTGTCGAGTTCGCGCTATATAATATTGCAAGGAAAAATAAAGTAGGGAACCCAGAGTTCACACACTACGGATTGCGCACTCTTAAGTGCATCAGCAGTGCACTGTGAATCGGAGCGTTTCACAGGCCTGTTACAGATAAGAAATGCTATCATAACGAAATCCTACAAAACAATATACTACTGGCCGACAGCAATTCATACCCGGACAACGTCGGGACGGGCTGCTAGTAGACATATATAGATAAACACATGCGTAGAAAGTCGTATTTAAACATTTTAGTCAAAAGTAAAAAATGTGACTGCATGTGTGTATCTACCAGCATATATATATACATTTCTTTTGTGTGTGGAAACCTTTGTATATCGAGTCCCATACAAAAAAACACTGGCACTCCAGGAACGTGGTCACAAAAGATTGTTATATATTTGTATTAAAGGCAATGCGTTTCGACCACAAGGTCTTTTTCCAAAGCCAATTTGCACAAACTAAAACCACCATTTTATCGTGTTTACATAAAGTGACATAGAAGGCAGACAATACGCTTCCGGCTGGTCATGCATATGCTGCTACTACTACTTCTCTGTGTTTTAAGAATCCCCTTTTTCTATGAGGGTAATCCCACTGTAACCCTATTGTATTTGCACTTGACGCTCTTGATGCACAGTATACACTTTTCCTAATTGTATCTCCAATGGAAGGAGGTATGGTAGCAGGCTGCCGCAGGTGGGCTCAGATTAGCTATGGAGCACCGCACAACTGATCCCTACTTTTTTTTTCTTGGCTAAGGCGGGCAGCATTTGTGTATTCTTAGTTTGAAGCTCTATAGATTATGGCTAGTAAAGCCAGTACAAGTTGGCTTAGATATATATCTTAAAGCTTAAGGGGCATATTACCAAGGGTGGCGATATTGAATTAATTCCATCGCCCTATTACCAAGCTGTCACTAACACCAGTTACAAGCGACAGCTTGTAGGCGATAGCGAGCAGTTTGGGGCCACTTTGCATGTCAGCGATATTTATCGCTAATGACATGCAAAGTGGGCGTACCCAACCGGTTAGCGACTGAAAGCAGTCGCTAACCTCGCTATCGCCTATTACCAAGAAACGCGAAGCGATGGAAATATTCACACTAAGCGCGAATATCGCCAAACGCTAACGCCTGCAAATACCAGTTCTTAGCCATGTTATCCAATGGGAGGTGGATAACATGGCTAACAGCATTTGCACGCTAATGCGTGAACACCGCTGGTATTCCAGCGATATTCACGCTAACGCCTGCAATATTATCACTTTTGAGATAAACTTTGGTAATAGGACGTTATCTCAGCGATAATATTGGGCGAAGCATGGCGTTAAAAAAACTAACGCTAAGCTCAGTTAGCGATAAATATCGCTAACTGTTGGAAATATGCCCCTTAGTCCTTCCTGTCTCTTGAGAAGGATATCACTTTTGCACTTTAAGGGGCATATTATCAAGACAGGCGATAAAATTATTGCCGTTTTAGCGGCAGAAAACTGCCGCTAAAACGGCGATAATGGGCTTGATAATATGCTCTATGGAAGTTTTCTGCCGCTAAAGCGGCGATAATTTTATCGCCTGTCTTGATAATATGCCCCTAAGTACTTTAAGTACTTTAAGCAGGGGAGACTCCTTAGGAACTACCCCGGGGGTTAGAAAGGGAAATCTATATGTTATATGTCACGGAGGAGGGGAGGGAGGATAGACGCGTAATCAGGCGCCAAGTCAAGGCGCACTTTTTTGATGGGCGGTCTGAGGAGGCGAGGTAAGGGCTACCTCCTTCCTCAGGTAGGGTAGGGAGGTCAAAGGTGGAGGGGTTGGGGTGTGAAGCATAAACAAAAATTGGGTGCAGTAGTAGCAAAAAGTTAGAATAAGAATCAGAATCAAATCAGGAAGGCAATCAAGACCGTTGAGCAAGGGAGATGGGGGGGATGGTATGCCACTAGGCGATGTCAGGTATCTACAACACGAGGGATGTCGTTGCAAAAGGAAGTCGGGCAAAGGAGAGAGTATAATGTAGCAGATTTATGAAGGCCTTGCGCCGCCGGTGCGTCACTTTATTTGACGCAACGGCGGCGCAAATAATGCGCCCTATTTACAACGTGACGCATCTAGGAGATGCGTCACGTTGTAAAGCCCTGCGCCCTAAGGAGGCGTTCCTGCACAGGGGGGGGGGCGTTCCTGCGCAGGAACGCCTCCTAAAAGTGACTGAGTGAAATCTATGAGATTTCACTCAGTCACTTTCAGAACAATGCTGCGTCAAAACCCTGTGCCTGCTTGAAGCAGGCGTAGGTCTTGACACAGCATTGTGGAGATGGGGCACCCCCGAGCCTTGCTGGAGCTTGCGACGCAGCTCCAGCAATGCGCCACCTTTACGGCACAGATGCGTCACGCATCTGTGCCGTTTTTGCCCCATGGTGCGCCGCATTGTAAATGCGGCGCACCATGGGTGGCGGAGCAGCGGCACAGGATGACTGGCGCATCCCTGGGGATGCGCCAGTCATCATAAATCTGCCCCAATGTGTTTATGTGGGTTGCATCGAGGGTTATGCACTAATGTGAGGGATTTCTCAATCATTGAAAGTAATTACATGGAGGGTAAATGGTTTTTCGAATGCACGGAAAGGAGGAGCCATGTTGAATTGGATAGCTTTTTTCTCCCCGCAGGTGATCTTCCTTCAAGAAACCCACTTGAAATCTAATTTCCCCAACTTTTCGCGCTCCAAGTAATATGCTCACTCATACTTTGCCTCATCGCATTCCGCAGTTCGGGGAGTGGCTATTTTACTCTCTTCCGCCCTAGAGTGGGAACTTGGTAAAGTGATTCGAGATGAAGGTGCAAGGTGGGTCTGGATTGAGGTTTCAGTTAATGGGGTAGACCCGGTGCTATTGAATTTCTATGGGCCGATCTTTGACGATACTGGGCCCCTGAACAAGAGACATGACCTGTTAATAAATGCTCAGGGTAGTATACTAATGGGTTGCAACTTTTTTTTCATTCCAGAACTGGGTCTGGATGGTTGTATGGCATTACAACGCGGGCTTTTACCCCGCATGCCATTACAACGCAGTTTTTACAACGCAAGTCGTTACAACGACTTGCATTGGGGGGCGATGGATAGTGGAATAGTTTACTTTTCTATTCCAACTCCAGCCCACGTTGACAGTAGGGAAGGTGTTGGATAGAAAATTAAATTATTCCCTATCCTACAGCGCCCCCCAGCGCAAGTCATTGTAACGACTTACGTTCTAATAGCAGCGTTGTAATAGCAGTGCGGTGTAATGCCCGCGTTGTTATGGATGTTTCCCGTCTGGATTCATCAAATAAGGGTAAAAACAACTAAAACCAAAGACAGCTAGACTGTTAGGAACTATCAGAGAAGATTCCGCCTTGATCGATCCATGGCGTCTTGATCACCTGGGCCTTCCCCTGTTTACCTGCTTCTCAGCTATATATAAAACAGCCTCCCACTTAGATTTTTTTTTATAGGTATAACAATTGAAAAGAGGCAAATCCACCATCTTTTCTAATTCATTGTCAGATCACTCAGCAGTCTCTCTGGTTATATACTTACCCTCACCGAAAAAACATAACCGCAGATGGTGCTTTGATAAAGCACTCCTCTTGTAGCAAAACTGGATCATTGAAACTCGTGATTTTATACAATGGTTTTATGAGGAAAATATGAATACAGCATCGGGTGTTATGGTTTGGGAAGCGTTTAAAGCCACATTTCGAGGTAGGGGGTTGCATAAAGGGCAAATCTCTATAAAACCAGACAGGAGAGGATCCAGGGGCTTCAGAATGCTGTGGATCAAGCAAGGACAGCACTTATGTCTAAGCCCTCAGGGATCTCTGAGGAAGAAATTGCACGGCAGGACTTAATAAAGGCAAAGGAGCAAGAACATTTTTTTTACACTGGCAGAGATCTCAGGAAGTAACGCATTTAAACAGAAGGTGTACGAAGAAAGTCAACATATAGGCAAATTCTTAGCCTGGTTAACGAAAACGCAGCAGAGTAGGCAACTAATTCCTCAAATAAGGGACCCCAATACCACCAATCTAATTACCATCAAAGACAGTATTGCCAAGATCTTCATGTCACATTTTGAGAAAACATATGCGGGGACCCAGCTAGTAAGAAACCCAGGCCATGGAGGACTATTTTATCTCAGTCCAGCTACCTTTGGTTACTGAGGACGAGTGTAAGGTTCTGGGTGAACCAATTACAGCTACAGAACTCAGGAAAAATGTATCCCCCCTTATTGATATGTGCGTATTAAAACGCATGCAACCCTATGTCGCCTGGAATATACCCCATGGTATAAGGCGTTTCTGGCTACTTTTAAGGCAGGATCTACTCCCCCTTAATAAGCTTATGGCTAAGTGGTACGGTTATCCTGCAACCTGCAATCTTTGCAATCTGTCTACCCAAGATTTTATTCATGTTCTTTTTTTATGTCCTGCACTTCGCTTATTTCGCCGCAAGTGGTTTAGACAAATTTGTTTAAAATTGAATATTCTCACTGCCAATTCCTTCTTGAGTGCTTTATATAATCCTCCTAATGCAATGTTTTGCTTTAACATTTTTAATTTCTTTAAATGTTTTTTAAATATCTATTAGAAGGTCTCATTTAATAGTGTTGGTTGAGCACATAGTATTAGTTAAAAATGTTGTCAAGTGATTGGTTGTATTTTTCTTGAGTATTTTGTATCATGTATATGTTTATTACTCTTTATCTCGTTTTATGTGGACCTCTTTGGAGTTCCAAAACATAATAAATAAAAACTAAACTGGAAACTAAACTAAACTACAGAACTCAGGGATACTGTAAAAAAAATTGTAGGTGCGAAATGAGTTACAGATCGAAGTCTACAAAATGTTTGTAGATGAACTTTCCCCATGCTAGTGTCTTTATATAATCGGATTATGGATGGTTTGCCTGTCCGTGATAGATTTAAGGAAGCAGTTGTGATTACTATCCTGAAGAAGGATGAGGATCCAGTCGATCCAAGTTCCTACCATCCAATTAGTCTACAAAACGCGGCCTGAAACCTTTTCATGAAAATTTGGGCGAAGAGGATCTCAGGATGCACCCACCCTTTGATACATGCGGACCAAACAGGGTTTTTGCCTGGAATATCAATGGCGGCGAATACCTTTTATCTGATTCAAGCTATTGATTATTTCTCTGCCAGGAAGGACAGCGCGGTTATTTTAATGATGAACGCAGAAAAGGTGTTCGAACTGGTTGATTGGCAGGACCCTTTTTTCATCCTTCAGAAGTTTGGCTTTCCGCCCCCCTGTTAAGGGATGTATGACTTCTTTATTTGGCCTTCCCAGGTCGCGGAGAGCCCTCGCACGGATGAGCGGGTCCGCTGAAGTCAATTACACTGCGGACGATGGAACGATGTGTGTTCGATTGAGGCACATCAGTCTAGCGGCTTTTCATGCAAGGTACACAGCTCCATTGTGGTTATAATATTTACAAGAGACGTTTGGCAGCCGCCTTTACGAGTAATCTACACCGAAATGGACTCAATTCTCCAGCATGCATCAACTGACACGCCCAGTGGGAGGAACTTTAAAAGCTGATGAATTAGAGCGGCGGTATTCTGCACACGTCTACTCTGCCAGCACCTGGGATCAAGGGCGCAAGGACGCCAGAAACACGTAAGGATTTTATGGCAATATGAAATTAAACAAATAATATTAATAGATATTTCTAAACAATATTAAGCAAAGTATTGAAGTCTGGGAATAATACTATTCCCACTCGTGATTATGCAACAGTAGTGAAAGCGTAGGGTTTCAGAGGGGTTACATTTGCTATTGCAACTGCAGTCTGTACAACAGTAGGGAAAGCATTAGACTTCAGAGAGGTAAGTCTTACTAGTCCTACTCCAGTCTGTGCAACAGTAGACAAAGCATTGGACTTCGGATGGGTCAAATTTACTATTCCCACGCGAGTTTAGAGGAACAGTAGAGAAAGCGTTGGATTTCGAAGAAGTTACATTTACTATTTCCATTCCAGTCTGTGCAACAATAGGGAAAACACCTAGTCAGAGTAACTGTCCTCCCCTTGCGCAGCTCCGCCATTAAGGCACTGCCCTCAGAGCCTTCTGGTGTCCCAGGTAGGTATTCGAGGCCCTCCTCCACCCGCCTGCTCCATCACTGGTGGTCTAGTGGAAGAGCATGCTCTTCTGCTAGTCTGCTCTGTGTATGTCTTCCTGTTTCTGTCTTTGTCTCTCTCTGCCTGTTTTCCTTTTTTTGCCTTCTTTCTGTCTTTTTCCCTTTTTTCTGTTTTTCCTGTGTTGCGTTTCGTTGCCTTTTCCCTGCCGCTGCTGCCTCTCCGGCCTCTCCCCCCAGCGTGTTCTCCCTCCCGCCTTTGCAGCTGCTCACCCCCCAACCCCTACTTAATGGTGGAAGCTGCGTGCCAAGGGGAGCAAGACCTCTGACCGCCTGGTCAGAGTAACTGCTCTCCCCTCGCGCAGCCGTTAAGGCACTGCTCTCAGTGTCTTCCAGTGTCTCAGGTAGGTGTTTGAGGCCCTCCTCCACCCACAGGCACCTGTCTGCACCTCATCCCAGGTGATCTCGTGGAAGAGCTTGCTCTTCTGCTACTCTGCTCTGTGTGTGTCTTCCTCTTTCTGTCTTTGCCTCTCTCTGCCTGTTTTGTCTGTCGCCTATTTTCCTTTTTTTGTCTTTTTCCTGTTTTTCCTGTGTTGCGTTGCATTGCCTTTTCCCCGCCACTGCTGCCCCATAGCTTATCCACCCCCACCCCCACCATGTTCCCGCTCATGCCTTCCAGCTGCTTACCCTCCGCCCAACCCATACTTAATGGCAGCTGCTGCGTGGCCGAGCCAAAGGTAAGCCCATCCGCGCCCGTCCGCGACCCGACCGTGACCAGCATCAGGGACCCTGGTCACCTGGCTCCCCATGGCTACGACCCCAGCACTCTCCATGCACTCAACCCTGGATGCGACAACAACTGCCAGCTCTCGACGCCGAGCAACTTTCAAGGCCTGTTCTCCTGCCTACACTGCCGCTGCACCTTTACCCACCTCCGGACCCAGACAGCCACTCCCAACCCAATGGACACCACAGTACACAAGCCCCTGAGCTGCATCCTCCTCACCAAGCGCTTCCTGCACAGACACATCGTGGGACTCTGGGACCTCGTCAACACTCACTCGCCCGACGACCCCATCCTCACAGAGACATGGACCAACGCCAGATCCGTACCCCACATCACAACAACCGCCATCCCGGGGGGGCGTGGCCAAGCAGCATGGCCGACAGGACGTGTGCTCCACCGGCTCCCGTCCTGAGGACCCAATTATCCTGATTATTTCTCCTGCTCGGGCTTCTTTTGGCCTGAATCGTGAGTCGGGGGCTCCTCTGACACTGGTGGCCCCCCTGCTGCGAGCCAGCGACCGGAATCTGTGGAGTTTTCCTGCTGGGAGAGCGGACGCTGTGTGGGCCGGGCCTCTGCCTAGATGAGGCCGGGGTGTGCGGCCTACCCTGGTGGGGGATTGCAGGGGCGAACCTGCCTGGCTGCGATTTCTGGAGGCTGCGGTGCCGCCTAGAAGCTGGCGGAGCCCGCTGTCATCCGGGGCTCCGTCTTGAGGGGATCCGTGTGTGGCCAATACCAACTGCGTACGGCCCCTTGCCTGGTTTCACCCCGGAGGCGAAGCAGTGAAGAGCGACGACTGCCTCCCCCTCCCCGTGGACGTTCCTCGAACGAAGGTAGTGGGAGCCTCCTGCGTTTGTGAGCGCATCTTGATGGGGATCCCCTTTTGCCTAGAGGATTCTATAGACCGGCCCTGAGTCTGCGGTGCCTGTGGGGAAGTGGCGCTGCGGGACGTGTGGGACCGGACCTGCGGCCCCCTTCACTGTGCCGCCATCTTGTTCCCAAGACGGAGTGGCCATTATACACGTCGTGGAGGTCTGTTATTGGAGCGGCTTGCTGCCCCGTGATTGCGGATTGTGACACCCTGCACCTGCTGTGGCCTTGTAGATAAGGGGCCTAGAGGCCGGGGGGCCATGTCTGTGAGAGTGGGGGAGCGTGGCCGTGGATCGGGCTGCCCTCCCGGTGCGAGGAGCCTGCCTTCTATACCGGCCTGTTTGCCCCAGGCCCCGCTGCTGAACTAGGAGGTGAGGAGAGTGCCGCCTGCTTTCGCCGCCTGGCGCCTTACTGGGCCCCTGCCATTCCCTTCCTAGGTGCTTCCGGTGGGAGCTGCCCCCGGCCCCTTGAAGCCCCAAAGGACACTGCTGCCTTGAGAGGAGTGAGTGGGCCCTGCACTCCTGGTTACTGCTCGGGGGCTTTGGTTGGGATGCACTGGTTGCGATATTGCCCTTCCCGGCTGACCCTTGTCTTGCTGGGGCCTGGAGGCCCGGGGAGCCGTGACTGTGAGCGTGAGGGGGCGTGACAGTGCCCGCCCGGCGCGAGGAACCTTCATCCTATACCACCTGTTTGCTCCGGGCCCCACTGCTGGACTGAGAGGTGAGGAGTGCGCTGCCTGTCTTTGCCGCCTGGCGCCTTGCTGGACCCCTTCCACTCCCTTCCTGGGTGCCTCCAGCGGGGGCTGCCTCTGGCCCCGTATAGCCCCGCCAGACTCTGCTGCCTTGGAGGGAGAGAGTGGGCTCTGCAACCCTGGTTACTGCTGCGTGGCTTTGAATGGGACACACTGGTGGCGCTACTACCCTTCCCGGCCGACCCTCGTCTTGCTGCGGCCTGGTGATATCTGGTGGTGAGATCTGGTAGGAGGAATCTACGACCGGGGGAGTCGACTGGAGACGCGTCCCTGGGCGCTGGTAAAGGGGAGAGATCCTTGGAGCTCCGCTGGAGGGTTTGCTGTGACTCTTATCGGCTGGACATGCGTAAGGATAGGATGCTGCGGTCCACCCAGCCCAACACCATCACGCAATATACTACCCAGCGGCTGCCATCGCAGCGGATCACGCGGCAGACGGGCCAGGAGGAGGGTGCGGATGGACCTGCGGAGCCTTCCCGGGCGGAACCATTGAAAGCTATACAGGGCTCCCACACAGCGCTGGAGCGGCCAATCGAGACGGTGTTAATTGACGTCAACCTTCTGCGGATGGATCTCCGGAAGGTTGCGGATAAGGTTTATGACGCTGAAGGTAACATCACCCAGCTACAAGGAGAGGTGGCTTCCCTTAAGAAGACGGTCACGCACCTCACGACCGCGACCCAAGCTCTGGAGCGGAGAGCCGAAGACGCGGAGGGGAGAGGGCGTCGGAGTAACATTAGGGTCCTTGGTGTGCCGGAGAGATTGGAGGCGGGTAATGCCGAGCGCTTCCTGGAAACCTGGATTCGGACCCACCTGTGTCCGCAGGGCCTGTCGAACGTCTTTGTTATTGAGCAGGCACACCGGGCCTTGGTTCCTCCTCCACGACCGGGAGTGCCCCTGAGGGCGCTAATTGCTAAGATCCTGAACTATAAAGACCGGGACTGCATACTGAAGGCGGTGCAGGAAAAGGCGAACCTAACCATTGAAAACAGTCGAGTGTCCATTTACCCAGACTACACCCAGCAAGTGCAGAAGCAAAGGAAGTCTTATCTGGGGGTTAAGGGAAAGCTCCGGGAAATGCAGCTACAATATATGCTCCTGTATCCGGCCAAGCTCAAGGTGATCTCACAGGGTCGGGCACACTTCTTTGAGTCTCCAGCAGAGGTGTGGGAGTGGCTGGAGATACGGGGCGACGACCTTCCTCTGGGGGAGCGTGGGGAGCCCCGTGAGACATGGGTGACCCGACCTCAGGGGAGACGACGTGGCAGACAAAGACGCCGATCTGGCTCGGAGGGCTCAGAGGGACCTAGAGTCATGGTGGGAGAAGATGGTACTTTGCTTCTGGGACCTTCAGTGGGGGAGGTTGGCCCGGGGTCCCCGTGCTCGTCTGCTCCAGGGGATGTTTTGGTCCCGGACACCTTGCAGGACGTTGTACCGGGTACGAATACCACGGCCCCGGTGATCCCGGAGACTGGACTCTCCGAGTCATTGACGGAGACGGCTCCGTCTTGAGGTACTGTCTAGCTTATATTATGTTATGAACTGGTCTGGGTGGCCTTTTGTCGTGTCTCTAGTCCGCTGGGGATGCTTCTGACTCGTGCTGTTTGCTTTGGATGACGAGGTGGTGCGGAGGACTTGCATCCTGTTGGCGGAGGGACTGTAGGGTGGGGGGAAACTGTATTTAAATGGAGCGGAACCCGGCCTGGGCTTATTACTTTGGTCTAAGCCTAACGACTGTAATGTAAAGTTTGGGTCCCATAGGGAGCTGGAAGGGGGGGTGGGTGTTGTTGGGTTGGCTGTTTTGTGAGTGTGTGTTGTGTGGGATGAATGGGGTGGCTGTGTATGTCCTGGCACCAGTAGGGGGAGGGCAGGGTAGCATGTTTTGTTGTTGCTTTCATCTTGCTCGTGGGTGGGGGAGATGTTTGAGAAGGTTTGAGGGGTTGGGGGTTTTTGGGGGGTGGGCGGAGCTGGGAGAGGGAGTTGTTGCAGGCATCAAGTGTACGATGGTTCAGGTTCGAGAGTGGCTGGTCACAGGGAATGGACCTGCCGGCCTGGATGATGATCGGGCCCGAGGGTGGCGGATCGCAGATTCTGGTTACGACAGCCCGGACGGGCATATTCCTCGACTATGGGTTTTAAATTCCTGACCTGGAACGTGCGCGGCTTGGGCACTTGCACTAAAAGACACAGGGTCCTTTCCTTCCTCCGACGCCATGGGGTCTCCGTTGCGTGTCTCCAGGAGACCCACTTGAATGAGGAGGGCGCTCAGAAGTTGTCCAAAAAATGGAGGGGCCAGGTCTTCCATTCCTCTTTTTCCAAATACGCCAGGGGGGTCCTGATCTGGGTGGCGCCCGGGGTTCCCTGTGCCATTCAGTATGTTGAAGCGGACGTGGAAGGCAGGTACCTGCTGCTGCGAGTCAAGTTGGATGGTAGGGATTTCCTGCTCTTAAATTCCTATGCACCAAATATAGATGACCCTGACTTTTTCTCCCGTCGTCAGGAACTCGTTGTCTCGGACTTAGACACCCCCTTCCTCTGGTTGGGGGATTTTAACTGCGTGTTAGACCCAGACCTGGACCGGCACCCCCCTCGTTCTTGTACGAAGCCGCGTATGACGGCGCGACTCAGGGAAGTGATGTATAATTTAGGGGCGTACGATGTGTGGCGTACGGGCCATCCCACTCAGAGGTTGTATACCTGTTATACCCCGACGCATGACGCCCACAGTAGGCTGGATCGCATCCTGGCAGCTAATACTGCCGTGTCCCTCTCCTTGACGGTTACCCACCAGGCCCGTTTTCTGTCGGACCATGCCCCGGTAACATGCGTGGCGCAGTGGGCTGACCAGGCTTCCCGTCCCCGTACTTGGAGGATGCCGATGGACCTCCTGCAGGACCAGGCCGCGAAAGACCATGTGGCGACGGCCCTGACTAATTATGTAGATTTGAACTGGGAAGGTGGTGATTTGTCCTACTCCACTAAATGGGAAGCCCTGAAAGCGGTGGTACGTGGTGCCTGCATGGGCCTCACCTATGGGATCAGGAAGCACTTGCTCTGTGAGTTGCGAGATGCGGAGGATAGACTCCGGCGCTGTCAATCTCTGCCGGATCCCGTAGACTCTGACCGGGTGGCGGAGGGAGAAGCCCAGGTGTCTGTCCATGACATTCTCACACGTCTGGATAAGTATACCTTAGGCCAATATCGGCAACGTCTTCACCGTGAAGGAGACAAGTCTCGCCGATTGCTGGCCTGGATCCTTCGGTGGGAATTTGCTCCGGAGCGGATAGTTGCCTTGCGGGATTCTGCTGGGGACGTGGTGCACTCGGAATCTGCTATTCTTGAGGTCCTCCGATCTCACCTGCAGGCGGTGTATACTGCCGACCCCTCGATCACAGAGGCCTCCTATCGACCCTACCTTCAGGGACTGGCTCTCCAGGCCCTCTCGTAGGAGGCGGCGAAGGAACTGGACGCGGCTGTAACGCTCCGGGAGGTCGGAGTGGCATTGGCCGCCCTTCCGCGGGCTAAGGCTCCAGGCGGTGATGGCTTCCCGCCTGAATTCTATCAGTTGTTTGGGGATGTCCTGGGCCCCCTCCTTTTGTGGGTCTATAATGAGGCCCTGGAGAACGGTGCACTTCCGCCCACCATGAATCAGGGGGAGGTCTGTATGTGTCTGAAGCCGGGGGGGGACAGTTGCGACCCCGCGGCGTATCACTCTGATTAATCCTTACCAGACTGCTGGCCACCAGATTGGCCCCGCGCGTGGCGCACTTGGTCCACCAGGACCAGTGTGGCTTTTTTCCTGGCCGAAACACTGCAATGAACTTGAGGCGTCTGAATCACATCCTTCACGAGGTGCGTGGTAGCGAGGAACCCCGGGTTCTGGTGTCGATAGACCTGGCTAAGGCCTTCGACACTGTCGATTGGGGGTATCTATTGGAGGTGCTTCAGAGGGCAGGGTTGGGGCCCGTGTTCTGCAATTGGATCCGGATCCTGTATGGGGCGCCCCGGGCTAGGGTCCGGCTTGGGTCGGCCCGCTCCGAAGAGTGGTCTTTGGAAAGGGGCACTTGACAAGGGTGCCCCCTGTCGCCTCTCCTATTCGCCCTGGTGATAGAGCCTTTGGCGGTCTCCATTCGTACGGAGATGGAGTTGTGGGGCGTCAAGGTGGGAGATACGGTGAACGTAATTTCCCTTTATGCTGACGATGCCCTATTCTATTTAACCTCCCCGAGTGAATCGCTGCCCGTTTTACTGCGACTATTAGACCGCTTTGGTGCGGCCCCCGGGCTACGCATCAACCCTGGGAAGTCCCTGATCTTTCCTCTGGCGGGCTATGATATCGACCCGGGAGTGCGCCTCCCATGCCTGGGGCTGCGCTGGGAGTTGGAGGCCTTCCGCTACCTAGCCATCCAGGTGGCTCAGTCTGATGAGCAACTGCTGGTCCGCAACGCTGGACGAGTGCTTCGTTCTCTGCACCAGTCTGTGTCCTTCTGGAATACGCTCCCTCTTTCCCTCATGGAGCGGTTGGCGGTTGCGAAAATGGTGATGTTGCCTAGAATATTGTACGTCCTGCACAATACCCTATGCCCGCTCTCTCCCCGAATATTTTGTACGCTCAATACCCTGCTCACGTCTCTGCTCTGGGCAGGCGGACACAGTAGGGTCGCCCTGCATACTGTGGTCCGGAGCTGGGAGGAGGGAGGTCTAGAGGCTCCGAGGTTTGACCTCTATTATTATGCGGCACAACTCTTGTCAGCCGCGAGGTGGTTCGCGGGCACAGACAACTGCGAGCGGCGGCTCCTGGCGGGCAGGGCGGACGAGGCATCATTACAGGGGGCATGGATGAAGGGACGGGGGGCAGACGAGGACCTGCCCTATATAGTGCGCCATGCTGCTGGGGTCTGGCAGCGGGTTGTCGAAAAGGTCTTGCGACGGGCGCTCTTTCACAGGGAGCTGCCGGTATGGATCTTGGCCCCGGTAAAACTAATGGAGGAGAATATGTCCTTCCGCGTGTGGAGGGACGGTGGATGTGAGACTCTGGCAGACCTTTATCCGGACGACTCCGTGTCCTTTGAGCGTGCTACGGAATCCTTCGACCTAGGCAGGGGACAATACCTGCACTACAGGGGGCTCCAGTAGATGGCACGGGCGACCTGGCCCCAATTCCCAGAGGCGCCACCGTCAGCCCACACTCTCAACATCCTCCTCCCCTGTGGTAGAGGGAGGCGGTTGATTACCTTACTGTAGTCAGCCATGCGACGGGATTCGGCCCCTCCGGTGGCGCCGTCCTGGGCGGCCTGGGAGGTGGACCTGGGGATGGCTTTGGAGCCGGGACAACGCAAACGTAATGGGCTTTTGACTCGGAAAGTCTCATGCAATGCGCGGTTTAAGTTGATCCATTTTAATTTTGTGCATCGCACCTACATGACCCCGGTCTCCCTGAACCGTATCTCTGCGGATTGGTCCGACGACTGCCCTAGGTGTGGGGCGGGGAGAGCCGGGTTCTTGCATCTGGCTTGGGAGTGCCCGCGGGTCAGTAGCTTTTGGAGGGAGGTAGTGGAGCACATTGGTCGTGTTACGGGAATCGCCCTGACTCCGCTTCATTGTCTCTTGGCCTTGGACCCCAAGCTCAAGAAGATGAACCTGTCATACAAGTTGCTACAGTTGTTACTGGTGTTGGCGAGGCGGCGTGTGGCTATCACTTGGATGGGGCAGAGGGCCCCCGAGTTATGGCTCAGGGACGTTAGAGAGTGGTCCTTGGCTGAGGAAACACACATGCAGCGCTCGCGCCGAGACGAAAAGCTTCAGGAGGACTTACTGGCATGGAGAATGATGTGTGCTGAGGGGTTGCCTGGTGATGATTCGGATGCCACCAGTGCCGAGTTGTTTACCCCTGAGGAGTCTTGAACCGAGGAGGTTGTGGCGGGCGGTGGGGAGGGGGGACCTGTTTGTGCGTAGTGCCCTGGTAGACGCGCACGGATGTTCCATTATATATATTTATTTAATTTGCCTTGATTCCCAGAAGTTTGCCTGTACCTGCGGTGTCTGTACCCTAATGGGCCATGAGGAGGTAACCGACCTATTTCCACGTACCTTATGAACGATGCCAAGTATGGGGGGAGTTATTTTGTTCTTATGTGTTGACTGTGGTTTTCTTTTACAAAACAAAACTAAACTCAAAATATTGTAACGGAAGATGGGAGATGGGATCGACGGAAGACGTGGGTGGGGGGAAACGAAACATGAAAAACAGCGTACACTAATGTTATACTTGTATTTCATGCAAACGTTTATGTTTCTCCTGTGGCACTGTCTAATTTAGCGCCACCTGGCCTCCGGGTTGTGGGCTTCATGGCCTGTTATCCTGTCTGATCATTTTGGTTATTTCTATCTGATAGTGCCTACATGTAGATTTGCCTGATTATGTCTTCTATGCTTTCCGCAATAAAGATATTTATAAAAAAAAAAACAACAACCGCCATCCCAGACGAATACAAGATCCTGAGGAAAAACCGCCCCAGAGGAGGCCTCGCCACCCTCCACAAAAGCTCCCTCCGACTAACAACCACCAACTTGATGTTGCCTTGCCCCTCATGGAACACATCCACTTCCATATCCAGGCCAGCCCCAGAACGACGCTCTGCGGAACTCTCGCCTACAGACCGCCCAAACCCCACTACCCGTTCACCAATGCCATCACAGACTACATTGCTCCCTAAGCCTCGCCTCTATGGACTACATACTGCTCAGAGACCTGAACATTCACCTAGACAATGTCAGCGATCCCGACACCACTGCCCTCCTAGAGAACCTCACCAATGTTGGACTGAAGCAACTTGTCTCCACCCCCACTCACACGGCAGGACACACTCTTGACCCCATCTTCACCAAAGGAAACAACATTTGCTTCAGTCACATAACGGAACCACTCAGGACGGACCACTACTGCATCCATTTCTCCTTCTCAAAACCCACCAGACTCAAGCACACGCCACGCCTCCCACGCAGAAACTGGAAAAAAATCACTAAAGAACACCTCACCTCCGAACTCAGCTGCATTCCTCCTCCTACCATGACAGACGCCAACAGAGCAGCAAATAACGGCAACCAATGGATCATCAACTGCACCACAACTCTCTCCCCCCTCTGGAACTCCACCAGGTGACACAACACGAAAGCCGCCTGGTTCACCACTGACCTCCGAGAATCCAAGCGCTCTTACCGAAGACTGGAGAAAACAAGGAAAAACAGCGAAACCCCGAAAGCACGCTCCGCTTATAAGGCCGCAACCACGGCACACCAAAAACTCATCAAATCAACTAAGAGAAAATGTATCCAAGACAGATTCCTCTCCAACTCCCACAACTCCAAGGAACTCTCACCATCATACAAGAATTCACCAGACCCAACAGCGAAGCTTCTGGCGTCCCTCCCTCCCAAGACCACTGCAACAAACTCAGCTCCTTCCTTCATCACAAGATCAAGACGCAGTATGACAACTTCGACGACCATGGCACCGACCCAACATCCCCCACCAGCGACGCCAACCATCCAGCAGTGACCCTCCTCACCTGGGCCCCCTTTTTTTATATAGATTTTGCAAAACAAAGAAAGACAGTCACACAGGAATAAAAGTGAATAAGGACAAAAAAGAAAGTTAGTGATTCATTGACTCATTTTCAGGGCTCGGTGTCAGGGAAGAAGAGCTCGTCCTCAAACTCTGCGAATTCATACGGGAGTAGGTCACTTAACAGAGAAGAACTTCCCTCATCTAAGTTGGTGTCCTCCTCGTCTTCTTCCTGCGTGCATTCTCGTATTTTGTAATCTGGTGGTATGAGGTGCTGATTCATCTTGATCATTGTTAACCTCTCCACATTTTTGGGCGAGAGGCGGGTCCTTTTGGAAGTTACAATGCCACCAGCAGCACTGAAAACACATTCAGAAGACACGCTTGCGAGTGGGCAAGACAAGTAATTTATAGCCAGGTTGGTGATCTCTGGCCACACAACTGTTTTCCCATGCCAATACGCCAATGGGTCATGAGAAAGATGGACCTCTGTTGAGTCATTCAGATAGGCCTGCACCATCAACTCAGGGTTCTCCCGGGTTCCTCCACTTTGCTTACTTTTTTCTGGGACCATTTCAGAAGCAAACCCAAGCTGGGTTAGCCAATCCTCTTCATCACCCAATATTACTGTTGTGTCTGGTGCAGATGATACGGTGGCTGGTGTTGTTAACGGCTGAGAGGGAAAATCACTCACTTCCGCCACAGCCACAAATGCAGAAGTGGATTTTTTTGACTGCGGACGGCCTGCTGATGCTGATGTACTGCCTTTTCCTTCAATTTCCTGCCGTTCTCTTTCAAACCGAGTGGCTGACACAGCTAGCCAATGTTTGTACTTTGTAACATCTGCGTCATCAAAAGGAAAGAATACTCTGCCTGCCACTGCCTTTTTGTACTGTGGATCCAGAATAGTAGCACAAATGTAATGCTGTTCTGTCTTGATCATTTCAAGACGATCATCACCAAGTAGGCGGTGTAATAACTTCTCCGCCAAATCAAATGCTTCTTCCTTTCCATCTTTTTCAAACTTAGAACACACTGCCTTCAGTCGGTGCTCTAGCATGCTCAACAATGGGATAGCTTTTCCCAAATTACAGTCCTCCCTGCTGACTGCACGCGTGAAGACCTCAAAAGGACGAAGCATGTCTGTCAGTCTTTTAACTAGGTGCCATTGCTCCACCTGTATCCTCATGTCCATCATAGGTGTACCCAGTTTAAAGAAATACTGATCGACTACCGCATACTGCTCATACAGACGCTCAAGCATGTAGAAGGTTGAGTTCCAACGTGTTGCCACCTCCTGGATGAGTGCTTTCACTGGCAATTTACGTTCATGTTGCAGGCACCTCAGCTGCTTCCGGGCCTTAAAAGAATGGTTGAAATGTGTGCACATTCTTCGGCAGGTGGTCAGTAACTCGGAGACTGGACTTTCTTCACTCAAGAATTTTTTAACAACCAGGTTTATACAGTGCGCCAGACACGGCACTCTGAAATAGTTACCCATATCCATGGCCTTAACTACATTGGCGCCATTATCTGTGGAAACATAACCAATTATGCGTTTTCTTGGGGACAGCCATTCAAAGACCTTTGTGTTAAACTCATGCAAAATGTTTTCTGCTGTATGAGTTTTCTCCATGGCAAACATGGCTATTGTTGCATGTTTCCGAGCAGCTTTATAAACTTTGTCCTCGTCAACACCTGCGTTTATTTTGTCTTTAACCCCTGAAAAAGAGACCCAGTGTGCAGTGATGCACATGTAATCAGTGGCTGCGCAACTGCTCACATGTCTGTTGTCAGATGTATAGTGTGAACAGCACTCTTCTGCAAAGCTGCCCCAATCACCTCCAGCACATCTTCATGTAGTGCTGGAACCGCAACTCTGGCAAAATAGAACCGGCTAGGAACCTTCCATTTAGGGCAGAACGTTGCCACCATTTCAAGAAAACCCACCCCTTCCACAAAAGAAAAAGGGAGAAGGTCCAGCGCTAGCATTTTAGCCAGATTACTGTTATACAGACGTGCCATTGGGTGGTTGCGTTCATATGGCGCTTCTGAAAACAACATGCTCCTAATGGTGGGCTGCACCATTTTACGGGATGATGATGACTTCTGCGACCCAGTTATGCTCCGTGGTGAACTTTTTCGTGTTGGTGTCTCACTCTCTCCCACACTCTTAGTGTGGCTCATAGATCTGCTGCTGACAGGGGTACTGGGTGTAAGTGAAGAAATGTTTGAAGCTTCTTCTTCTTCTTCCTCCTCGTCATCAGCAGATGAAACATCAACGGATACAATTTGTTGATTTGCAACTAAAGCAAGAGGAGATTCCTACCTGGCATTGCTGTGATCGCCAACACTCTTGTTCCCCTTCCTGTGCATCAGTCTCCCTCCCTCCGCCGCTGTTGACCACCTCGCGGCCGCAGAGCGGAGGGAGACTACATTTCCCAACCTGCCCTGCTACCCGGAAGCCATCAGCGGGGTCACCGCGCCCGGAGGCGCTAGAAATTGACGGCGCTCTCGGTGGAGCGGGTGCTCTGCCCTAAAGCAAGAGGAGATTCCTACCTGGCATTGCTGTGATCGCCAACACTCTCGTTCCCCTGCCTGTGCATCGGTCTCTCTCCCGCCGCCGCTGTTGACCACCTCGCGGCCGCAGAGCGGAGGGAGACTACATTTCCCAACCTGCCCTGCTACCCGGAAGCCATCAGCGGGGTCACCGCGCCCGGAGGCGCTAGAAATTGACGGCGCTCTCGGTGGAGCGGGTGCTCTGCCCTAAAGCAAGAGGAGATTCCTACCTGGCATTGCTGTGATCGCCAACACTCTCGTTCCCCTGCCTGTGCATCGGTCTCCCTCCCGCCGCCGCTGTTGACCACCTCGCGGCCGCAGAGCGGAGGGAGACTACATTTCCCAACCTGCCCTGCTACCCGGAAGCCATCAGCGGGGTCACCGCGCCCGGAGGCGCTAGAAATTGACGGCGCTCTCCGCGTCGCGGGACGCCCGGACGAAGCCCGGGCAAAGGGCGGGCCCTCTTAGGCCCTCAGAGGCCTGAGGAGACTGGTCTGGGCCAGACCCCTTGGTCGTGGGACATCATCTGAGTAAGTTGCGTAAATTTACTATACCCTGGTGTTATACTGCCACTGTTGAACAATGTCTACCATCGTGCTTAGTCCGGCCATTGCTGTATTTGATAAAGCAGGGGGCCCGATGAATGGAACCTTGGACAACTATTTCACTAAAGCTGCTTCTGAAGGTTTAAAAGATTTATCTTTAGCAGAACAGCGGGCTGATCGCCGTCGTTCAATTGAGCGCATTAAGAACAGGACTCTTTCTGAGCCTACTCCTGTTGTTATTTTGGACAATGAGCTTTGCGCCAATACCACGGACGCCACATCACCTATGGCCAGCGTGCCCCTATTGCTCAGGAAATGCTTAGCACCTTCCATCGGTCTAACTCAAACTGAAGCAGTTACCATTCCTCTTGATTCCTCCACTACACCTAATGTATCAAATGTCATGATTTCACCAACATCCAGGCCAGGGAAGATAGTAAGAGGAAAAACTATGAGGTCTCTGCCATACACAATCCATGGCCCTCCGCCAACTAAAAAGAGACGAAAAAGGATGGATCCAACTAAGCCAAAGCTGAGCCACTCTGAGTTTGGGAAGAAGTTCAACCCTAATAGCACCGAAGTCACGGGGATAACAGTTGTTAAGGAAGCTGCAGGAACAATGCTAGTTCCTCCACCCAGTTGATGACTCTAATACTGAACACGATTCAACGGTTGAATGGTCTCAAATAGCCCCTACTAGTAATCTACTGGACAGCATAGAACTTATTGTGAGAAGCTATACATTAGCTATAGTTGAAAGACTAAAAGGAGTGGAGCTAAGACTTGGGAAAATAGAGGTAGATCTGGCTACATATGGGAATCCTACTAGGAGTTTAGAAAGTAAAGGGCCAAAAACAGCAACAATTCCTTCTCAAGCCTCTACATTGGCATATATTACTTACATCAGACGCAGTTGTAGTAGCATCCTCCTCCATCACCCCACATATTAACCTGAAATCAGTTAAACCGGCTGTTTCTAATCACCTATCTACAAGTACATCATCTGTATCTAAACATCCTCTTAATCCTAACACAAACCAGCCAAAAATACCTATGACAAGACTGACCAACACATTGAATCGCATTCCTGATATTCCAGCTAATAATAATCTAGCAAGGGAAATGGGTAATTCATTAAATGGGCCACCAAGATTGGAGGAGGAAGAAGCTAGATACACTAGAGGGGTCCAAGGGAGGAGACCACCCACTGAACTCCCGCCGGAAGCCGTACCCTATGTGGTGGTACTCACTGGGGTACCAGAGTTGTCTGGAAATAAGCGGGAAGGATTCTTCCAACTAAAGAACAAAATAATGCACTGGTTGTCCTCACACAGACCAATAGCCAGTAACATTAATGGCGACATAGCCCATGTTCGACGCTTGCCATGGCTAGGTGGAAGACCAAAGGACATAGGGGGAGATGTGGTTATAGTAAATTTTAGGGACAAAAATGCAGTTCAATACATATTAAATTGGCCATATGGCAATGAGAATAACTGCATTATACCGCGCCCTTTAACCTACTTTTACCCAAGATCCATAGTATTCCCCCCCCAATCGGTAACCAGTAATGCCCTTTTTGATAACCACTTTTCTAACATGGAGTCTGCTAGAAATTCTGTTTACATGTACCAACCAGTACCAACCCCCGTCTCATCCAGGTGGAACATCGTTCCCCCCAGACACAATACATGTGAATACAGAAGAACGGCTCATTTAATGCCATTCACGCCATTGGAGTTATCAAATAGGTTCGATGTATTTAGTGGTCTGGATGAATGCGATTGAAGATTAATGAACAGGGAGGAAGATAGTGGTAGCGTAAACATATCTAGTATTGACGGAGTTAAGGAGGAAGAAGGGAATAGATCCCTGAGGGCAGAAAATATTATTACTGCAACTGGCATTGGGGCTAACAGTAGCCTGCTCTTATCTACACCATCAGGAAATTGCGGGTCAAATGAGGGTCCCTCTTTGATTACACTAGTCTCATGGAATGTAGCGGGGGTGCGTGCAAAAATATGTGACCCTGATTGGAATATATATATGAATAGCTTTGATATTTGTGTGTTGCAGAAAACTTGGGCCACGGAACAGGTTCATAGAGTGGGATATAAAACATACCAAAAAGAGGCTGTGCCCTCTCCAAGAGGTTATTTCCTACTAATATGGACCAGTGTATCTATCAACATTGGTATAAAAATCCTAAACACTGATTCCTTAGATATACTTGGTCTGGAAATAACCACAGAGGATAAAAGGGTGATTAACCTCATAAATGTGTACAATAGCCCTCATTCATCCTATAAAGAATCGCTATGCATTGAAAAACTGGAAATTTTTATGGACACTTTAGAACCAGATGCAAGCATAATCTTATGTGGGGACATGAACTGCAACTTTGAACCGATTATGGGCATGGTTAGATTGTATGAAGACGAGGATGCTGCTAATGGGATACCTGCTCTGACTAATAACGGAACAGTTGCTGGAACAACACTAGCCCTCCAGATTACTAGGTTGCTCACAAGCCATGGTTTGAGGGCATGTAACAGGTGTATGCCATCTCATAGCCCGAAAGCACCCACTTTCAAGAGGCGAGATTGTGAAAGTAAATTAGATTATGTCATCGTTTCTTTTGACCTATGGCCATATACAAATGATTTAAAGGTCAAGGAGAGATTCGATAGTGACCATTATCCACTCGAAACTAGCTTTCTTCAAAGCTTATTAAGAGGGCTGGGAGTCAATGAGGGAGGTCTCACTCAAGTACAGCTACCAACAACAGATAATATCATTCTCAGTAACAATCGAAGGGCCGTTAAATGGGCATATATACTGGAAAGAGAGGACCTATTGGCTAATATTTACTGTACCCTTGTAAACACATCTGTTTCTTATTGTCCGTCTAGATGTGAATCTGGAGAATTTATCAAATTACATAAATCCCTTTTTAATAAATTGCTAGACCTTCTTACAAAAAGATCAAAAAAAGGGACTGGCGCAATAAATGCAAAACCAGTAGGTAAACCATGGTATAATAATGAATGTCGTGTTGCAAAAACCATTTTGATTGATGCACTCAAAAGAAAGGGTCCTTTAGAAATCAAAGATAAAAGGAAATCATATAATAAGATAATGGTAAAAGAAAAATGCTCTTGGGATGAGGAACTATGATCCAGCATGCTATTAGCAGCCAAAACCAAGGACCAGAGGCAATTCTGGGAATTAGTGGCTAAGGGGAACAAACGTGAGAAAGGCTCTAGAGATGTCTTCCTAGATGAGGCTACGTGGGTAAAACACTTTACAACGTTGTACGCAGCTAAAACCTCCGAGGAAACTTCCCTGGAAGAACTCACTTTTATCCAGCCGGAGAAACCATACCCACTGGTAGTCTTTGACCTGCAGGAAACCGAAATAGCAATTGCTTCAGTTAAACCAGGGAAGGCGCCTGGACTTGACAAAATTCCAGGCGATCTTTATTTACATAATACTGATGTTTGGGCACCCTATTTAAACCATTTATTTAATGCTATTGCGGCTGGTGATCAAATTCCGGACACATGGGATGGTGCAGAAATCATCACAATTTTTAAAAAGGGGGATAGAGGCGATCCAGCCAACTATCGCCCTATTAGTCTTTTAGATATAACTCAAAAGATATATGCCAGGCATATATTAAACCGTATAAATACATGGTTGGATGAAGAATTCGTTTTATCAAAATACCAGGCGGGGTTTAGGGAAAAAACTGGGACCATAGATCAGGTATTAAGGTTATGCTGCTTGTATTGGAAATATGTCATCATTCGCAAGGGCCACTTGTATGTGACCTTTGTAGATCTACGAGCAGCATTTGACCTAATACCTCGTGACTTACTTTGGAAATCCCTGGAAAGGCAGGGACTCCCTGGAGAATTATTAAAATTGGTGATGGGCCTGCACCAGGAGAACTATGCCAAGGTTAGATGGGGCCCAAATGGGGAACTTACAGACCCAATTCCCATAAAAAGGGGAGTACGCCAGGGATGCGTACTGGCTCCCACACTTTTCTCCCTTTTTGTTAATGACATTGCAGTCTATATGGAGAACTGTGATAATGATTCGCCCCGATTGGGGGGGGAACGAGTACCGTCCCTCCTCTTCGCGGACGACACGATTCTCATTTCACAAACCCCTCGGGGTCTCCAGATTTTATTAGACAGGTTCCAGCAATATTGCACTTCAAAAGGGCTAGAAATTAACATAAAAAAAACAAAATATATGGCACTAAACCCACACAAAAGTTTTAAAAGAAACTTAATGTTAAATGGCCATAAACTTGATTATGTACAGAGTTTCACTTATTGAGGGGTATTACTAGATTCTTCATTGGGATGGAGACCCCAGCTAGAAAAATCAAAAATAGTGTTCAAACAAAATTGTCTCCCAATACTAAAAAGACACAATAAATGTGTGAATAAGGCAGTTACCCCAGCAATAGAGATTTTTAGATATAAGGTCCAGTCAGCTGTTTTGTATGGGGCAGAACTATGGGGACCAGTATGCAGGAAGACCTTTGTAATACAGGAGAATAAGTTTATTAGGGGATTATTAAAAGTACCCAATAACACTCTGTGACGAGGGGGACCCGGACTCGAATCCCCCGGGCCTGCCTATTCATGTGTCACCTCTTTTTGCACAGAACACCGACTCCTGGAAAACCCCGGATGAGGACAGCTGCCAGCCCTGGACCTATACAGAGGAACCCTGTTTCTTTAATTGGGCGGACCCGGTTCAGGACCCCGCCCTCCATCTGACTGTAAAGCCCGGCCCTGCAAACACACCGGGGTGTGTTACACCTGGAGGAGGCGAGTGGTGACTGGAGAGCGAAGGCGGAGCGGAGCGGAGGACGAGTGTGGACGGCGTGGAGCAGAGGACAAGCGAGGACGAAGAGGAGCAGAGGAAGATCGTGGACGGAACGGAGCAGAGGAAGATCGTGGACGGAGCAGAGTCGGGGAAGAGCGAGGGACGGAGACTACTGCGAAGAAACCAGGCGAAGCAGACAGCAGAGAACGCCGGAGACAGACCAGGGGAAGAGCGAGAGCGCAGCGACACGCCAGGAGGCCAACGAGAAGGCGCATCGCCCAGCCACGCTTCCCAGGAAGTGTGGATAGGACAGGTACGGTCTCGTTTCCTGGGCTGGGTGGGACGCAAGTGGGACAAGCCCCCTTGACCCGTTCCTTGGAGTAACTGTGCACGAACAAAACCCCCCCCCCCTTCCCTCACGTCACCACACAGAACCGCGGGGTTGTTTAAAGTGCACGTGTGCCTCCTCACCACCCCTTCCCTACCTGCAGTTGTACAAACAGCAACGTTACAATAGCTTTCCGATTTTCTTGTTTTCTTGGGTTTGCTGACCTGCCAACCCTGCTGTCACAACGGCGGAAGCCCGAACTACATCACCCAGAAGACCCCGGGAGCTGAGACGGCGGGGAAACCTTCGGGAGGCCATGGAAGACGTAGACACTCCCCTACCCTACTATAGAGTGCCTGTACAGAAAAGGAGACTATACAAAATAATAAAACCAGCACTACCTACAACCCAGTTGTCTGTGAATCTGTTCGACGAACCCCCTGAAACGCCACACACTCCATTGATACCATTATTTTTAGACTTAAACATCAAGCATACTGACCACCATGCAATGTTGAGACCATTATTATTATGGGTTAGATTATGGACAACCACTGCACTGATTGACTACAAAAATGGGTTGAAAGAAGTATTGGACCTAGATAGTGGTAGTAAAATTTATTGGTTCAAGCACGTAAGAGCTTGGTTAATCAAACTAGGACTAACCCATTTTTGGAGCGAGCCGGAGTCCTTAAGTATGGCCTCCAAGAAAATTGTTAAACTGTATTTTTGGTCTTATGTGAGCTATGATTCAGCGTACATAAGATCGCACGGCCCTTTAACTGAAAAATTCTTAATGGTTAAAAATGTGGCTCACTTTGAACCATTCCTCGATGAGGTTCAGCCACCTCTGGCTAAAACCCTGTACTTGAAATATAGATACGGAACACTGAGAACTAAGGCCACTGAAAAAAGCTGGGGGAAGACAAACAGTGATTACTGCACTTTATGTACAAATAATATAAGGGAAGACGTTTTACATATATTGCTTTTTTGTCCCAGCTATGGTAAAGCTAGGAAAAAATGGATAGTGCCATTATGCCATAATATTAGTTCTATTTCCCATAAGGAAGCTGGTAGAATTTTAAACACGGATACCAGTCAAGTAATCGTGTTCGGAATCAGTAGATTTCTTCTGGCTGTAAACTTCATCAGATTGAAAATGTCTCTTCCTTTTTAAATCATACCCTGTGGATCTGTTCAAACCATGAATTATGTTTTTTCTTTTTTCCTTTTATAGCTTGCTAATTTTAAATTTCTATGCCTTGGCTGTTATACATTCTATTTAATGTTTTTTTTAAATTTGTAATGATGTATTTTTATCTCTTTATATATATTTATTCAATATTTCGTGATGATTCTAACCATAACAGTGTGTCCCAAAATGATGATGTGTGTATTGATTAATGATCTCTTGGTATTGTACAGAGTATTTTTTTTATTGTTGTATATCTTTTATGTTGCAAAGCAACAAAATAAAGATTATTGAATTGAATTGACTTGCAATTCGGGCATCCTTGATCTCCCTTAGGTGCGCATGCCATTTGACAGTGTGCTGTCTCTCCACATGACCTCTCTGGTCTCCGGTACCATAGTTGCTACCAAGCTTACCACGACTAACTCGAACCTTACAAATGGTACAAATGGCTATGTTTTCCCTTGTTGGGCTAACACTAAAGAAGTCCCAAACTGCGGACTTCAAATGTCTGTGGGGAGCGGAGGAGGCGATACTGGGAATGCTGCTAATGCCAGATGAACTGGAGGATGTGTGTTGCCGAAATTTAGTACGTTGTGCACTTACAGCACCACTAATTGAGGAAATGGAGGTCGAGGTGGATGGAGGTCCCTTCTGGCGAGAAAATATGGAAGCTGTAGGTGGTGGTGTTGGTGTACTAGTTAACTGTATTCGTGGTGGTCCCATTCCCACGTCGCCATCATCATCATCACGCTCAGCAGCATTTCGGGCTAGGGTGAAAATGTCTGTGTGCTGCATGCCCGCTGAGGCTGGAGTGACGCCTATGATGACTGCATCGTCGTTGTGAGAGTCTTCATCAGCAGGAGCAGTATACGCCCCTTCTTGTTCAGCGTCATCATCACACTCCATGACTCTGAGACTTTCGGGGACCATCACCGGAAACAAGCTTCCGAGGACCGGTTTCTGGTATTCCAGCCGTCTTCAGCCCGGCTTGCTTGAATCCAGTGGCAAAGTGAGCAAGGGACTCACGTCTGAGCATACCCTGCCACACTTATGGCAAACAAAGTGGTACAAAAGGGGATGATGGACGGAGCATCTGAACCAATCAAACACTCACACCCAGTCAACAGACCGGATTCTGGCATTTCAGCCGTCTTTAGCCCGGCTTGCCAGAAACCGGTCCTCGGAAGCTTGTTTCAGGTCCAGGGAAGGCATGGCTTGGCAGTTCGGGCTGGACTGTTCCCATGAGGCACAGGGTCAGACTGATTTGCATATGGCCATGTCTGAACTGGGGTGGCAGATTGGGCTAAAGAACGGTGATGGATCAAACCCAGATCTGTTGACTAGGTGTGAGTGTTTGATTGGTTCAGATGCTCCGTCCATCACCACCCATTTTGTACCACTTTGTAAACCTAGGGGGGTCGTGGATATGGGGGGGGGGGGGATGACCATACCTCAATCGGCCGTATCCAGCTAAGCTGCGGGCTAATTCCCTGCAGTTCACCCAACCCACACCCTGCCCCCAAGCCCAACCCCTGGTCAAAGCCCACCGATAGTTGACTACTAACCGGGGCCGACCCGGGCCCCATTGACACAGGGTCCCTCCGGTGCATGGCCCACCAGTGGATACCAGCGGGGGGGAGGCGACGAGCGGACAGTGTCGGGATGCACCCTGCCTCTGCCAGCCCCCACCGAGCCAACCATGCTCCAGTTATAGAGACGCCTTCAGGGGCCTGAACCGGACATCCCCCGCCCCGCAAAGTCCCGTCCAGCCCCCATGGACAAAACCAAAACCGGCGAAAATGCCTCCCAATAGCGCGCCCCCCCCCCCCACCATGGCCGGACGTGCCATGGCCCCTGTGCAACCTGGTACTGGCCAGGGACGGGGTTGGGGGGTTCACAGAGCAGCACTCACCGCAAGGCACTCCCGGCCGGTGGACCAGCGATGGCAGGCAGAACACGACCTTAGAGACGGCGTGTCCCGCGAGGCGGCAGCCGCACGTGTCCGGTGCGACGACAAAGAGGTCGTCAGCGTGGTGAGGGGGGCATATATACCCCTCACCACGCCTACCGCACCGGACATGACGCGGCCTTGTCGACGCCCAGGAGGGGACTCCGCGAGAGTCCCTGCCCCTATGGGAAGACAGGAGGGGTGTGAGCTGCCCAATGGTACTACAGGGCCGCCCTCTTGAGTGGCCTCCAGCGGTGGCCTCGGGCAGCCGCATATTCTGTGTGAGGGAAGATTCATTGCAGCTGCCCGTGCTGTGCCTGCACTGTACTGTCATCCGTGCTTGGAGAGTTTTCTCTGCTGCTGCCCCTCAGCCACGCCTGTGCACAGGCGGTTCTTTCCTGCTTGACGGGGACAGGGCAGATTGGGGTGTGGGGCGGATGGGACGTGGGGTTGGCTCTGTCTCTCTCTTGTCGCCGCGTCTCGCTAATTAACATCCTTTCAACACTTGGCTGCCCACATCTTGTTCCTGGTGGTGATTGAATGAATTCACATTTTAATTATGGGAATTGAAAGAGAATATTACTATGTCATGTACTGTTGATGTGGTGTCAGGGGGGGCTGCATGTCTTCAGAAATGGGGGCGCGGACAGCTGGGGGTGGGTCACAAAGAAGGAATAGAAAGGGGAAATGAACGGCAAGAAGCAGGGGCGCATCTGTGGCTTGGGGTCTTGGGACTCCGGTAGCATAGAAGCCCCCATTTACAGCACAGCGGAGAAAAAAGTGATTGTAACTGAGAGCACCGGAGCAGGGGTGTGTCAGAGAGATGTGTACATCAAGGCTCTGAGTTACTGCTCATGCAAGAGCCAGGTGGCTGCATGACTCAAAGGAACACACAATTTCAAAAAAGAAATTCCAGTAGAAGTCCATGTTCTGGTGTTAACCTGGGCTTCTATTGGAATTCACAAGGGCATATTATAAGCCTATTATCGCCATGTTAGCGCCAGTTTTCTGCCGCTAAACCGGCGATCATTTTTACGCCGTTCTTGATAATGTGCCTCTCTGACTGTTGAAATTCTATAATAAAGGGTTCATTGGAGACGAGGCAGGGCATCAAGAAGAGCAGACAGGACTGGGTTCAAGTCCAGCGCCTCCAGCTCCCTGCCGACACCGAGGGCCTGATTCACAAAGGTAAACCGGCACTTTGTGTAAGTTTGTTACTTTTTGCAATTCACAAAGCAATTTTACTAGTATTATCTTTACAACTGCGGAGTCTTGCACTTGTCGAGGGGACTCTGCACATAAAAAGATAGGCAATCTTGCACTGCTGCCTGTGCAGCCTGTCCCTGTTCTGTGGCATGCAATCTTGCACTGCTGCTGCCTGTGTTATCTGTACATGTTCTGCACAAAGGAATCTTGCACCGCTGCTGCCTGTGCTATCTGTGCCTGTTCTTGCACCGCCGCTGCCTGTGCCATCTATATCTGTTCTGTTTGAAGGAATCTCGCACCGCTGCTGCCTGCACTGTCTGTAACTGTTCTTGTACTGCTGCTGCCTGTTCTATCTGTGCCTCGCCTTGCACCGCTGCTGCCTGTGCTATCTGTGCCTGTTCTTGCACCGCTGCTGCCTGTACCGTCTGTACCTGTTCTGTTTGAAGGAATCTCGCACCGGTGCTGCCTGCACTGTCTGTAACTGTTCTTGCACTGCTGCTGCCTGTGCTATCTGTGCCTGTTCTTGCACCGCTGCTGCAAGTGCTGTTTGTACATGTTCTATGCAGGAATCTTGCACTGCAGCTGCCTGTTCTGTACGAAGGAATCGTGTAAAGAACCATTTGAAAAGTCATTACAATGTCCTCCTGCTCGGAGCCCCACGGCTGCTCTTTGACACAGCTTGAAACGTGATTGAAGGAGCCGGCCTGGAGGCCTTGTTGTGTTCAGCCCTGTGATAGGCACCGCGTGCAGGTGATTAATTAGCGCGGCGGCCGTAATTAACAGACCCAACACCCACTTATTGTCTTGCTGCGTGGTCCCGACTGCCGGAGCCGGGCCACGCCTCTTTATTTATATGCCGCGCATGGCGTCATGCGCCAGCGCTCATGTGTCACCTCAGTCACCTCCGGCGCGGGTAGACTGAACCGTTACCCCGCCGGAGGACATTACATTCCCTCTAACCTTTATTAAACAATAAACAAAACATCAACATGTAGATCTGTTACCAGTTCCGGAGTGCCATCTGTTATCAGCTCATACTCAGTCACAGGTCACAGTCCGGTGCGATTACCTGGTTTCTCACACAATGAACCCTGCCAGGCGGGAGGAGGGAGCCGGATTCAGGGGCGTAGCTAGAGCTTGTGGCGCCCGGGGCTATCCCTCAGATTGCCGCCCCGGGCATCCTTAGCCCTGTCAATGTGTGAGCTTAAGTCTCGAATCGAATTTTAATTCTCACCTCACTGTCAAATTTCAGGCACAATGCTTCTCACATGTATCATTGGAATGCTAGTTTTACATTGGTCTATTAACTAGTGGAAGTAAGTGTTAAGTATCTGAACTTGCAGTTGTAGAGGGCTGCGCACAGCACCCCAGGGCCACTCGCTTAATTATACTGGTGTGATTTTTTAAAATACTTTCAAACATGTTTGTCATCCTGCCTGACAGTGACCGCTATTGGTGTCTCACAGGCTCTCCCGAGGCCTGCCTAGCAATCATGCTATTATGCACATGCTCACTGTGGTGGCCGGAGTCCTACATTGGTGGGAATGTCTGTTTATGTGCAGGAAGGTGTCCCTTCCTACACATAAACAAATCGTGATTTGTAACTTCATTATGCAGCATACATAGAAGTTGCAAATTGTCATTTTCTTTAAATGATTCATGGTGTTTTGCTGTTTCCATGTGTTGCACAATGCAGTGTGAAATGGGGTCTAATTTACTAGATGGCTTTAAGCCAAGTTCAGTGGTTTAATTCCGCCTCAACTAAGGGTTTATCGCCACAGGAATGTTGGAAAAAGTGACATTCCTGGGGACATAAGGGCTTGTAAATATGCCCCAATGTTCCTCTCTCCCTTTGATGCAGTGTTTGTTACGTCAAAAATTTGTCATTTTTCCCCTTTGTACATGTTTCTGTCCCGGAAAACGATTAATCTTGCAAATGTGTACTTGCCCAGATACCTCCCTGCTGCCCAAGCCATGACTGCTTTATTGCTATGCCATTCTCAGTGCTACATCCACTCACAGGCGCGTTCTGCACCCCCACCACCTACCACCGCCCCCTCCCGTCCCCTCAGCTTGCCTTCCCAGATCTCTCCACCAGTCGTTATTTCTCGTAGTGCTCTCGGAGCGCCAGGCGCTAATATTGTTCAATGAAATCGACAATGCTAATGTAACATTCACAGCCCGAAAGTACAGCAAGCCGGCCCTTCGGGAGTCCCCTTTTAAAACAAGGTGCAGGTTGAAATTCACCTCAAATTTGTTTTTCACTAACACGGTTTATCAAGGCAGCTCTGCAGTGTTGCACTGGGAGAAAAATAGACCCAGGCCTGAAAATAAAAGTTGCCCCTATAGTAAATCAGAAAGCTAAAAAATTCTCAAAAGGTACATTGGGAAACTTTTAAAGTTGGTAAAACACGCTGTGTGTTCTGCAAGATATGGAAAACTCCTACTATTTGTGCTTTCTGAAGACCATCTTTATGCTACTGTCAGGGAAATCAACAGTAAAAACCGGCCCACAAGACAATAAAACAGGACACAAACATAAAAAGACAGCCCACACACGGACCAATCAGACCAGACCATTGGGCACTGCCAGATTGCCCTAGCAGGGCCACTGAAATTGTGCTATTGTGCGGCCGCAGCAACTTTTCCATAATTTTAATTTGACATGTTTGCCACTCAGTCCATCATCTTCCGCATAATCTGCGGATTTTAACAAAATTTGTTTCTTGCTTAAATGATTCAAAAGCTACTAAAATGTTGCAGCGTAGTGAAAGGCCCTTTACAAAGCAGGACTGGCCACCTTCCTCTTGCTTATTGCTATATTTGGGTACTAAACTGGTACTAATGAGGTGCCATCAATGCCTAGACAGTGTTACCAATTTTAAAAATTAAAGAAGTAATGAAGTAATACTATTACAAAATGTGCCGCAAAAAGCTTTATAATTTGCCTTGCCGCAGAATTTACTCAACCTTGCCGCATAATTTGGCCCTCTCATGCCACCCACACAATTTAAGTGGCCCTGCCTATAGGCCAGTCCGATCTTGCAGCTATGAAATATTGACTCAAGTTCTGCCTGGGATAAAATTGTGTGACCCCCCAGCGTACCCTTAATCAATATGCTGGTGGTAAATTGAAAAATTGGCACTGTAGCCAACTGTGCACATTATACCCGATTGAGTACACTAAAATAAAAACCCGTTGAACAGCACTTGGGCTTAATGCTTGAAACTGGAATACAGAAGAATAGGCCCTCGAGGACTCACAGTAGCTGCATGGTACTGACTACAGAGAAGTGTCGGTACTCTAATTACTACTGCACCTCTGCCGAGAAGTGCAGGTACTCTCACTTGCAGAGGGCACTCTGTACCTGCTCATTTAAAGCACTGCTTGTGCAGGTAACCCGAGGTGTCTGCCTCGTTGACTGCCCCTCTTGTAGGCGGCTGCCCGCACCCAGGACCGAACCTTCCCAGCTCCCTTCACACACCCCTGCCACCCTCTGCGCAAGTTCCGCTCTTGAGGAGGCAGGGTACTTTTCCTCCACCTTCCAGGAGCACTAGTCCAGATTTTTTACCCCACTATCAATAGGCTGGTGGATGCACAGTCCACTGTCTGACGGTTAGCTCCAGTTTTAGGATGTTATTGCCCAGCAGGCCTCTTTGTGCAGCAGGCCTCACAGTGTTTAAAGTTTAGCATTCTGAGTTTTTCTCCAAGTTACATGTTAATCTATCTTTGCCATTTTCCATAGCGCACACTGTCACAAGACCCTATGGGTATCAGAGCGCTTTTATATAACTCTAGGCACTCACATGGTGGGGAAGTGTGGCTCACTGGTTAGAGGAGGCAGACCTGGAAGCAGAGGTAAGCCCGGGACCAGGGTTCAATTCCCGGCTCGGCGGGGTCTTGAGTCCTAAAATGTCCATGGACTCGACAATTCTAGCTCTGGTGCCTACTTGATTCACGGGTTCACACTCTGCGACTCTGGGCAATAGCTTGCTTAATCTCCACAACGGCCCCTCGCGGTGGGATGCCTGGCTTTCACCTTGCGGATACCCTGCCGGGGTTATCTCACAGGGGAATACCAGGACGGGTTCCCTAAGCAAGCGCTTAGAAACCGCTTGGTGATTTGCGCTATATAAATTCCTGTACATTTACATTTACTTCAAATGAATATGCAGCAGTATTCCATACACGCGACGCCGGCAGCCTCAATACTTTTTAAATTGTGCAAAGACCACCTCGCTGACAATAAATACATGTAATTCTGTCCAGCTATTCAGTATTTCCTGAATTAAAATGTCTTTGATCACGGATCATATTTCATCCAGAGAAGCACGCCTCTTAAGATAATACATTCAGCAGTTAGGAGAACAAACCTGGGGCCTGCACTGGACTGCTGATCATGGTTTTGTGTTTCTGTACTAATAACTTTCAATGGATGCAGCTCAGCAAGGACATTGCAGCTGCTCTTGTTTGCGATGCTAGCACTTTTCAGGTGAGCAGGAGCGTAAACTGACATTCCATGTTTTTGTTTTCACATTGAAATAATTTGACACACCATACCTCATTGTCGTGAAGCTAACGTCATTCCTCAGGGCACAAATCATTCCTCGGCACTGGCACTGGGTCAGACATAGCATTAATCCGGAGCACGTGTCCGCGTGAAACCAGACACTCCAAGCATTGCTTTACACACCGTGTCTCAAGGCAGTGGGTGCAGGCTCAATTAGGCAGCTACTGCGCGCTGTGACAATTTGGGATTGCTGGCCGCCTCATAACATTTACTCTCCAGGCTGCAAAGGTGCAAGTTTCTGTTTACCACTCGCCTCCAGTGATAATCGTGCTGAGGGCTGCGCAGCTGCGCTCACGAGAGGCGAGGCGTGATGACGCGTAATTGCTGCTGTGCTACATTTCAGCGCGAGGGCTGGCCAAGTATGCCCAGGGCCGCCATTAGTAGCGCTTTGGCGCGCAACAAGATTAACGGCCCTGGGACCCCGCTTAACAAGTATGTGTGCTTTCTGCGGCCCAACGCGGCGGCTTTTATAATGTATTTGGAGACACGGACACTACTGTAGTAATTGAAAGTAGTGTGTCAGCAAGTGTCTAAATACATTATAAAGGCTGACAGTGCCGCGCGGCGGCCACCCCCAAATAGTGCCGCCTGGGGCGGACCGCCCCCCTCGCCACCCCTAGCTACGCGGGTGGCCGTATTGCTCCTCAGGCGATATCTGGAATGTTCTCCCAGTGAGGATGGTAGGGATGGGGCCACTTCCTGCGAGACCCAGCCTTTTGAGGATCTCACCAGGGAGCTCGGCAGTCCTCTGTCTGGAGTTCCGAGCGGTGATGGTGTGCCACGGTCAGATCTGTCCGGATCATCCATAGGGATCGTCCCTTGGCCACCGTCCATCTCTTCATCCATTGACTGTTGACTTGGCCCAGCTTCCATACTGTCTGGCATCGACCGGTCAGGAGTTCCAGCACTAACCTTTTTGAAAAAAGATATATTGCGTGTGAGTTCTTCTGTTCCTCTCTGGGTGGTTACCATCGTGCCAGTTCAGCGGATCACTGTCCATGGGCTCTGTTCAAATGGGAGACAGAATTTGCTCCCTGGGTGCCTGTCTTTGGCATAGACCCTGTCCCCTATGTGAATGATCGACTCTTTCGCTCGTTGGTTGACGCTAGCTTGGTCATTGGTATTGGTTCTTTTGGCTAGGACTTTTTCGGTGTCAATCTGAGAAGGGGCCCAGTTTGAGTGGTGAGGGGTGGTGTCTCGCACCACTCGACCCATGCTTGCTGGTCCTGGACCTGTCTCTCTTGTGAGATGAGGCGTCAAGCTGTTTTCTCTTAGGAAACTGTAGATGGCTCTCTCCAGGGGTGCTTCTTCAGAGTGCGCAATGCGTATCACCTTGTTGAGAGTGTGCATGAATCTCTCTACTTACCCGTTTGCTTGGGGCCAGTGCGGGGTCACTTTAAGATGTTGAATGCCCCACTACTTGAGATAGTCGGCAAACTCTTTCACCCTGGAAGGGCGGACCGTTATCTGTCTTCACCACCTCAAAGATCCCGTGAGTTGCAATGTTTTTTTCCATCTTGGTGATTACCTCAGTGGCTGTTTGACTTCCCACGATTTCTATCTCGGGGTACTTCGTGTAATCATCGATGACCATGAGGACGTAGCGCCCATTTGGAAGATGCCCAAAGCCAAAACTAACACACTCCCACGGTTGTCGGGGTTGTCTTCAGTGATGACGGGGTGAGGATGGTCCAGTTGGCCTGATACCTGGCACCATGAGCACGTTCTGACCGTCTGCTCGACCATTGGGTCCACCCCCAGGAACTACACCTTTGCTCTTAGCCGACCCTTTGTTTTTACTACACCTCGGTGTCCTCTGTGTGCGAGGTCCACGGCTTGTTGAGCAAGGCTTGACGGGATCACCAGTCGCGGACTCTGAGTAGGCAACCACTGCTGTCGACAGAAAGTTCATCCTTGATCCGCATGATGGACTCTAGGATAGTCTTCGCGTGGGGAGTCCATCGGGTCATTATGGTCTGAATTGGGGCGCTAGTTGTTTGCCCGAACTGCAGTGATGGCCAGTTGCAGACATTCATCAACCCAGGTGGCCTCCACTATAGCTTCAAGGCTTATCAGAAGTGGTCAGGACCTTTCTGCTATGAATCGGACATATTCCTCGGTGTCCTCGGCATCCTCTTATTCTGCTTTAGTTGCAGCCCTCGGATGTCTCGATAGGTAATCCGCAGAGTTGGATGAGCCTGGCTTGTATTCCACCCGGTAGTCATACCCTTGTAGTTGAAGGATCCATTTCTCAATCCTTGGGGGAGGCTTTGATGCAGACCCTTGAAACAGGGAGATGAGGGGATTGTGGTCGGTGGAGACCGTAAATGGGTGGCCATGCAGATAGACATGGAAATGCCAACAGGCCCAATGGATGGCGATTGCCTCTCACTTTATCTGAGAGTATCACTGTTCCGTGTCCGTTAGGGAGCGGCTCGCATATGCAATCGGGGCTCATTCATCATTGCTTTGTTGCTGCGTGATCACTGCCCCTAGCCCGTAGGGACTGGCATTAACAGCAACATTGGTGGGCCGGGCCGGGTCGAAATACGAAAGTGTGGTGTCTGCCGAAAGTGCTGCTTTGGTGTCTTTGAAAGCTTGTTCTTGATCAGGGCCCCACTGCCACATGGTGGTGGACTTCGTCAGCTCCCCGAGGGGCTTTGTGAGGTTGAATAAGTCCGGGACGAAATGCCGACAGAAACTTACCATCCCTCGGAAACTTCGTACTTCCGAGATGTTGGAGAGTGTTTGGGCTTCCTGAACGTCTTGCACCTTGTCGGGGTCTGGGGCTACTCCTTTGTCTGAGAACGTGTAGCTAAAGAAACTGATTTTGTTCTTCAAGAGCTGGCACTTTTCTTTGTGCAGGGTAAGTCTGGACTCTTTGATCCATTGGAGAAAACTATGAAGTCGATGGTGGTGGTCTTCCATTGACGATGCATATACCAACAGGTCGTCACTTACATTCAAGACTCCAGGGAGTCCGCCGAGGACTTCACGGATGGTGTTCTGAAACACCTCCACAGCACTCAAGATCCCAAAGTTTACCCCAATGTTGGAGATGGCCATGGAACGGGCTGGTTCCTCGTGCTGACTGTGTATCGCTAAGTCATTTTTGACGAATCTGTATCTTGTTTAATCCTGTCATGTTTTGTAATACGGATGGATTACTCTGCTTTCAATTGCTCAATAAAATATTATGTTAAAAAAAAAAAGATCCCGAAGTTGAGACGCCTGTACCTCCTGAGGCTGACGTGCGTGAAGAATGTAGTGATGTATCGAGAGTCCGGGTGTACGGGCAGTTGGTGATACCCAGAACGTAGGTCCATCTTTGAAAACCACACCACGCCATTCAGTTCCCCTTGGATGTCGTCGATGGTAGGGGTTGGGTGGCGTTCCCTTTTTTACAGCTGCGTTTGGGAGGCGCATGTCGACACAGATGCGGACCTGCCCTGGCTGTTTTGGCTTCCTTGCCACTACGATCGGGGACACCCACGGAGTGGGCCCCCTGACCTTCTCTATTGTCCCTTGCCTCTCTAGTGCTTCCAGCTCTTCTTCGACCTTCTGTCGCAGGTGGAATGCAATGCCCCTGTGCCTCAGCGCTACCAGTTGGACTGATGGGTCAATATGAAGAGAGACTTCTTTCCCTTTTGAGCATCCAATGCCCTTGAAGACGTTGTCAAATTCCTCCATGATAGCCGCTTGTTCCTCTTCTCGCACTGCCAGGGCAAATGAGATCAGTTTCAGCTCTTCTGCTGTCTGTCCACTTATCAGCATTCCACTTCCCGCTTTGGTCACATACACTGTGGTGGGGATGTTGAGGTCCTGGTGTCTAAGTTCCGTTTTGAAACATCCCAGGAGTGGGATGGGAGTCTTCTGTCCATAAGCAAATACCCAAATCTTTACTTCATGCAAATGTGGGCGTGGGCTCAATTGGTTGTATACATTGGCAGCCTTCAGTTCGATCAAGGCTCCTGTGTCTATGGTGGCCCTTACGTCTTGATGGTGAGTCTGCATCTTGGAAGTCGTTGTCTCTTCCGTTGTGGTTGGTCCACCGCAAATACATAATGGACAGGGTAGTCTCCTGTGTCATCGTCCATGTCTTCACTATCATGCGCTTCTGCTACCGCCTGTGCTGCTTCTTTCCGGGGTTTCAATGACCTACATACTGACGTAAAATGGTTCATCCACCCACAGGCTGAGTACCGCTTCCCTCTCGCTGGGCAGTCCTGCATGCGTTGGGGCGTGTCTCCACAGTAGCCATATTCTTTCTTTTTGTCTTGCAGCTGTTTTCCTGGGCTTTGGCGTGACTTGGATTTCACCACATTCACTTCCTCTGCCACGTTTACCTGTTCCATTTTGTTGGGGCAGTGGAGGACGGCCTCCATGTGGGACGCTCTGCCCTTCAATAGCTCTTTCGACTGACCCAGAGTGAGGATGTCACCAAATGATTTACCAGACTCCTGGAGGGTGTTCACTCTAAGCTTGGACTAATAGCATCCCTGTATTATTTGACCCCGGATCTCCTCTTGTTCCTCCTGGAAACCGCACGTGCTGGCCAGTTCCTTCAAACGCCCATGGAACGCATCCCAAGACTCTTCCGCTTCCTGCTTGGCCTGGCAAAAATTTAACTTTTCATAGTCTCTGTTAGCCATTGGCTCAAAGTGCTCTTTGAGAGTGTTGAGCAGCGTCACATACGTCTTGGGTGTGGCCTCCACTAGTTTCTTGTAAATGCGGTGTATATCCTTGCCCCCTAGGTGGAGGAGTAGGGCTCTGCGCCTGTCCCGGGCTATACCTGCCCCTTCACAATGGATTTGGAGACGGTCGGTCCAGTCCCTCCATCGAGGGGCGAGGGAGGAGGGGGGACCGTCCACAACAAAGGTTCTATGGCCGGGATCGACGCCATCCTGACACAGGTGTGGGCACACCTCGCAGCACGTGCACTGCCTCCTTACTGGGTGGGGCGGCAGCCGCCTGTCCGAGAGTGACGGTGGCGCAGTCGGGACTTGTTTCTTGCGTACCGTGCGTACGGTGCGTACTCAGCCTCACTTTCACCCCTACCTTCTCCAGGGTGTTGGGGACAATCATGTGCATGGGCTCAGTCAGAGTGGGGGCTGAGGTGGGCCACTTGCTCCACACAGGCACTCCCAGTGGCTGCAGGGCCTTTACAGGTGGCAGCAGGCTTGCAAGAGGTGACAGCAGGCCTGCACAATTCAGCTGGCTCCTCACATGGCAGCAGGGCCTGGTAGGATGGCAAAGGCCACTCATAGAAGCCAGCACATCTAAGGAGGTGATTAGGGCTCATTTTCGCATCATCGCCAGTGTGATAGGCGCCGCACGCGGGTGATTAATTAGCGCGGCGGTCATAATTAACAGACCCAACACACTTTTATTGTCTTCCCGCGTAGTCCCGACTGCCAGAGCCGGGCCATGCCTCTTTAGTTATATGCCGCGCATGGCGTCACCCGCCAGTGCTCGTGCGTCACCTGTGGTGCGGGTAGACTGAACCACTACCCCGCCGGAGGACATTACAAGCCTAATGGCTTTGGTTTCACTCTCGGATTTAGGGCAGATTGGGAGCTCTGTGGGGTCTGCAGGCTCCGGCGAGCGTCGAACAAGCTCAGCTGGCACAAATAGCCGAAGCGCTAGCGGAGGGCTCTTGTGTTTAAAATTTACCATCATTCGCTTGCTTCAGAACCAAAATGGCGCTGGTGCCAGCAAATAGTGATGAATTGTTTGCCCACCTTAAGCATAGTAAACGGACTCCTGCATCCGCCTGCTGCGGCCTCCATGCCTTCTGCTCCAGCCCGCTGTGGTGCTCTCGCCACCTGTAGTGTTACTAAAAGCCACGGTAAACAAGTGGCGGCTGGGGACTTTTCAAAAGGTGCGCCTAAAAGCTAGGGGTGAGTTTGACTTCGGCGCAGCAAGTGAGCCCGACTGACATGAGGACGGCCGGGAGGAGAATATTAAAAAAATGATTGGACAAATGGTGCATTTTAAAACTAATTTTGATAAAGAATTCGTTGAAAAAGCAAGAATAATCTAGACCACATATAGGATACACATGCCCCTGACTTGCCTCTTAGTTCATTAATGACATTGTTGTATGGGCAAGGCGAATATTTCTAGTAGGTTTATTTTGGAAAAGTTTCTTTTTTAGTAAATGCCACTCAATGCAGTGATATAATAATTCTGATGTACTGAGATGAAACGCCGCAGCTTGTTAAAAAAAGCTCTTTTATTTTCTAAGTGGCTACATAACGTGCGTTGGATGGTTTACATTGTATTGCTTCATTTTGTAACTGGCGACGACGCCACTGTTGCACTTTACGGCTTCCCAGAAAATAACTATGCACGCGTAGCATATAGGTCGTCAGGTTTTATGGGGCAGATTTGTTTTAGAGCTATGATACGTATTTTACCAAGCATGGAGACACTTAAACCTACACACTGCACAGTGGATGGCTATGAAAGTCGGGACATGTGTTCGATCGCAGCTGCTTACTCACAAAGGATACATAAACAACCAGGGCATGCTTCCCTAAATACAAACATGCCAGCACTACTGCAAAGTCCTTGATTATTTACATAAACACAGTGTGTGTTAATAGTCACGTATTCCCAGAATTTATCTTTGTAGGTCGATGACTCTGTATATACCATACCATAGAAAGGTATAGTGAGTCTAACGGATCCCCTGAGGCTTTACATAAGCTAAAAGTAGATAATACACTCTATTTTGTGGTAGCTGGGCGAAGAGTTAGGCGTATCAGAGGACTGTGTTAGGCATTTGTTGTACACACAGTGGCAATAAACGAGACACCCACTCAATGAGTATATCCCAGGCCAATTTATAACAAGCATTGGCATAGCCAATAGGTCTCGCTTTTGGAACCTTTTAAGTATTTAGTTATGCAGCACAGCACAATAGCCTTGGTGCGAGAACATCAACTGTTGCATTTCTAAACACTTATAAGGTCCCAAAGGCAAGTCCTATTGGCAATGCCAATGCTTGTTGATACAACTGCACAGTAAGACAGGGCGGCAGTGAGCAGCAGATGCATGACGAACAGAGATGGGGCAGGGTTGGCACGATGCAACCTGCAGACGAGGGAGAGCAGAGATGATGGCAGGTGGTGCTGTGGGGGAGGTAGAAGTAAATGAAGAGTGGATTTGGCCGGAGAGTGGAGGCTGACAGTGAGAAGACAGGAGAGAAGAGAAGAAGAATGGCGCAGTAGAGGAGAGGTAAGCACACAAAGGTGGACGAGCAGTGAGGGAATAGGAAAGAGTGAGAGAGAGAAACCGAGATGGGGAGAGGAGCAGGGACATGCGAGGGGAGAGAGTAAAGTGGAGGAGTGGCAAAGGGGAAGAAGGAAATGGGGTAGAGGAAGGACAGGAGTGGGCAATATGGGCTGCAGAGGGAAGGGAGCAGAAATAAAGGATGAGATGGGGCCGAACAGCTGGTAACATTTGCGAAACAAAGAAGCGTGCAGTGTCGGACTAGGAGACAAAGAGAGAGAGCAGAGCAGGTATGGGTAATATCCAGGCCGAGCACCCCCTTAGCCCCATCCACGCCTCAAACGAGCCTGCACTCTCCAGGACCGAGTACCCTCCACCGAGCATGTGGGACAAACACCACTGATATTCATGAATCCAGTGTGGAGGATGAACCCTTGTGGAATCCAGCAGAGGGGTGGGACAGTTGCACACTCACAATTACACACGCCTGAATGTCACCAGCAGCAAGCTCTATCCGAGCTGTACAAGGGCCTACTTTAGAAGACGGACGCTTTTATGCAGTTTTACATTGTCTACCCGCCACTTTCTAATTTCTAAGCAGTTTCTCCACTTTTCGGCCACTTTAAAGAGCACAGTGAATAGGATGCTGAGAAGGAGGCGCTGTGAAAGAATAGCAATCGGACATATATGGTATATATGGAGTAGTTGTGGTGACTCGGATGCGATTGACCTGTCTCCGTGGAAGTGGTCCACGTGTCTTCTTGCTGTTGACTAGTTTAAAGCCTTAATCAGGGGAGAAGAACAAGTAAATGAAACTAATGAAAAAGGAGGGGGGATATGCAAGCAGAGCCAAAAAAAACAAGTGACGAAAAAAAAAGGGAGGAAAAAGGAGGAGGGAGATGCGATCAGAGCATCAAAGGCTGGGCGAAAAGGGAGGGGGGAATGCGAGGAGCAGAGGAGCCAGAATGAAACTGACGAAAAGGGAGGAGGGAGATGCGAGCAGAGCATCAAAGGGCTGGGCGAGAAGGGAGGAGGGAATGCGAGGATCAGAGGAGCCAGAATGAAAGTGACGAAAGTGAAAGTGATCGCGATCAAGCGCGCAGCGAGCGATGAGCTTAACGAGCATGAGGAATGCCATATGGCGCTTTGACCCGCGCACATGCACTGCAAGCTGTAGGCTGGCAGTAGCATTTTTTGAAGCCCTTACTTAAAGTCTTGCCAGCCCAGCGCAAGCGCTGGGTCAGGCGAGACCTAAAATGATACTTGGTTATATTTAGTTTGTAGAACCACAGAACTTCCTCAAGGTAAATCCGTTTTTCAATAGAAAGACTTTTCAGTTTAAAAAATGGACACAATGCCATTTTTTTACTCTGCGATGTTAATCTATGGGAGGAAGAAAACATTCAGCATACATAGGGATAACTTCAACTTACAAGACCAGTCTTTGGAAGTTACGGTCAATATTGGACAAGGTTCAGTTCAGCACCAACAGTATACCACCACCAGCCCAGGGGTAGCCAGGTGAAGGGTGCCAACACAGCTTCGGGTGCCCTATGCAAGGCAATTGAGAACTGGTGCAAAGTGCAAGTTCGAAGTCAGGCGCCCAATACAAATTAATAGGGATTGGGGGCATTCAGACAGAGGCTACTTGCAGGTAAGTGCAAACACAACAGTGATGGACAGAATGTGGATCAATGTCACACATTCACCCCAGTCCAAAGATCTGGGCCCAAATCCATCGTTTTTCCACTCCACACCACCCTGGGTTAGACAATGGCGATAGGCAAATCAGCACTGACCCTGTGCCCCATGGGAACAGTCCAGTCCGAACTACAAAAGCCATGTCCTTCCCAGAACGGAAACAAGCATCCGAGGACCGGCCCGGTTTCGAGGTAACACCTCTCATCAGCCCGGCTAGCTTGACTCCAGTGGTGTGGAGTGCCTGGGACTCACGTCTGAGCATCCCCAGTACACTTACAGCCTGATTCATGTACGGGCCGTTTTGCATGGCCCTAATAGCGAATCATAGCGACTCGCTATTGAGGACACGCAAAACAGCATTCATGTAGGAATTGCTAAATAAATAGCGATTCCTACATGTTCTCTATTTGCGAGTAGAAATTTCCTACTCGCAAAAAAAGGAATAACTCCCCATTCATTCCTATGGGCCAAAAGGCCCATAGGAATGAATGGGGAGTATCCCTTATTTGCGAGTAGCAATTTACTACTCGCAAATAAGATAGCGATTTTAAGGGTGCCAGGGGTGTCCAAAGGACACCCTGTAGCACCCCTAAAATGCACATTTGAACAGGTGTTGCGCACACACATGTCCAAAGGACATGTGTGTGTGCAACATGCAACTTAGAAAAATGCTTTTAAAAGCATTTTTCTGAGTTTTTGCTATTTACCGAGAGGTCTGACCTCTCGGTAAATAGCGGCCCAAATTAGCAAAATCGCAATTTTTGAAATTGTCATGAATAGCATTTAAGGAATCTCTAATAGAGATTCCTTAAATGCTAATCCTCGCATATTAGCTAATTCTTCATTAGCGATTATTGCATTTGGGATTGTGAATCCCAAATGCCAAAATTGCACTCGCAAAAGGCAAGATTCTGAGAATCTTGCCCTTTGCGAGTGCAATTTAGCTTCATGAATCAGGCTGATAGAGCGGTAATTGCAAACACAACAGTGATGGACAGAATGTGGATCAATGTCACACATTCACCCCAGTCCAAAGATCTGGGCCCAAATCCATCGTTTTTCCACTCCACACCACCCTGGGTTAGACAATGGAGATATGCAAATCAGCACTGACCCTGTGCCCCATGGGAACAGTCCAGTCCGAACTACAAAAGCCATGTCCTTCCCAGAACGGAAACAAGCATCCGAGGACCGGCCCGGTTTCGAGGTAACACCTCTCATCAGCCCGGCTAGCTTGACTCCAGTGGTGTGGAGTGCCTGGGACTCACGTCTGAGCATCCCCAGTACACTTAGAGCGGTAATTGCAAACACAACAGTGATGGACAGAATGTGGATCAATGTCACACATTCACCCCAGTCCAAAGATCTGGGCCCAAATCCATCGTTTTTCCACTCCACACCACCCTGGGTTAGACAATGGCGATATGCAAATCAGCACTGACCCTGTGCCCCATGGGAACAGTCCAGTCCGAACTACAAAAGCCATGTCCTTCCCAGAACGGAAACAAGCATCCGAGGACCGGCCCGGTTTCGAGGTAACACCTCTCATCAGCCCGGCTAGCTTGACTCCAGTGGTGTGGAGTGCCTGGGACTCACGTCTGAGCATCCCCAGTACACTTAGAGCGGTAATTGCAAACACAACAGTGATGGACAGAATGTGGATCAATGTCACACATTCACCCCAGTCCAAAGATCTGGGCCCAAATCCATCGTTTTTCCACTCCACACCACCCTGGGTTAGACAATGGCGATATGCAAATCAGCACTGACCCTGTGCCCCATGGGAACAGTCCAGTCCGAACTACAAAAGGCATGTCCTTCCCAGAACGGAAACAAGCATCCGAGGACCGGCCCGGTTTCGAGGTAACACCTCTCATCAGCCCGGCTAGCTTGACTCCAGTGGTGTGGAGTGCCTGGGACTCACGTCTGAGCATCCCCAGTACACTTAGAGCGGTAATTGCAAACACAACAGTGATGGACAGAATGTGGATCAATATCACACATCCACCCCAGTCCAAAGATCTGGGCCCAAATCCATCGTTTTTCCACTCCACACCACCCTGGGTTAGACAATGGCGATATGCAAATCAGCACTGACCCTGTGCCCCATGGGAACAGTCCAGTCCGAACTACAAAAGCCATGTCCTTCCCAGAACGGAAACAAGCATCCGAGGACCGGCCCGGTTTCGAGGTAACACCTCTCATCAGCCCGGCTAGCTTGACTCCAGTGGTGTGGAGTGCCTGGGACTCACGTCTGAGCATCCCCAGTACACTTAGAGCGGTAATTGCAAACACAACAGTGATGGACAGAATGTGGATCAATGTCACACATTCACCTCAGTCCAAAGATCTGGGCCCAAATCCATCGTTTTTCCACTCCACACCACCCTGGGTTAGACAATGGCGATATGCAAATCAGCACTGACCCTGTGCCCCATGGGAACAGTCCAGTCCGAACTACAAAAGCCATGTCCTTCCCAGAACGGAAACAAGCATCCGAGGACCGGCCCGGTTTCGAGGTAACACCTCTCATCAGCCCGGCTAGCTTGACTCCAGTGGTGTGGAGTGCCTGGGACTCACGTCTGAGCATCCCCAGTACACTTAGAGCGGTAATTGCAAACACAACAGTGATGGACAGAATGTGGATCAATGTCACACATTCACCCCAGTCCAAAGATCTGGGCCCAAATCCATCGTTTTTCCACTCCACACCACCCTGGGTTAGACAATGGCGATATGTAAATCAGCACTGACCCTGTGCCCCATGGGAACACTCCAGTCCGAACTACAAAAGCCATGTCCTTCCCAGAACGGAAACAAGCATCCGAGGACCGGCCCGGTTTCGAGGTAACACCTCTCATCAGCCCGGCTAGCTTGACTCCAGTGGTGTGGAGTGCCTGGGACTCACGTCTGAGCATCCCCAGTACACTTAGAGCGGTAATTGCAAACACAACAGTGATGGACAGAATGTGGATCAATGTCACACATTTACCTCAGTCCAAAGATCTGGGCCCAAATCCATCGTTTTTCCACTCCACACCACCCTGGGTTAGACAATGGCGATATGCAAATCAGCACTGACCCTGTGCCCCATGGGAACAGTCCAGTCCGAACTACAAAATCCATGTCCTTCCCAGAACGGAAACAAGCATCTGAGGACCGGCCCAATTTCGAGGTAACACCTCTCATCAGCCCGGCTAGCTTGACTCCAGTGGTGTGGAGTGCCTGGGACTCACGTCTGAGCATCCCCAGTACACTTAGAGCGGTAATTGCAAACACAACAGTGATGGACAGAATGTGGATCAATGTCACACATTCACCTCAGTCCAAAGATCTGGGCCCAAATCCATCGTTTTTCCACTCCACACCACCCTGGGTTAGACAATGGCGATATGCAAATCAGCACTGACCCTGTGCCCCATGGGAACAGTCCAGTCCGAACTACAAAAGCCATGTCCTTCCCAGAACGGAAACAAGCATCCGAGGACCGGCCCGGTTTCGAGGTAACACCTCTCATCAGCCCGGCTAGCTTGACTCCAGTGGTGTGGAGTGCCTGGGACTCACGTCTGAGCATCCCCAGTACACTTAGAGCGGTAATTGCAAACACAACAGTGATGGACAGAATGTGGATCAATGTCACACATTCACCCCAGTCCAAAGATCTGGGCCCAAATCCATCGTTTTTCCACTCCACACCACCCTGGGTTAGACAATGGCGATATGTAAATCAGCACTGACCCTGTGCCCCATGGGAACAGTCCAGTCCGAACTACAAAAGCCATGTCCTTCCCAGAACGGAAACAAGCATCCGAGGACCGGCCCGGTTTCGAGGTAACACCTCTCATCAGCCCGGCTAGCTTGACTCCAGTGGTGTGGAGTGCCTGGGACTCACGTCTGAGCATCCCCAGTACACTTAGAGCGGTAATTGCAAACACAACAGTGATGGACAGAATGTGGATCAATGTCACACATTCACCCAAGTCCAAAGATCTGGGCCCAAATCCATCGTTTTTCCACTCCACACCACCCTGGGTTAGACAATGGCGATATGTAAATCAGCACTGACCCTGTGCCCCATGGGAACACTCCAGTCCGAACTACAAAAGCCATGTCCTTCCCAGAACGGAAACAAGCATCCGAGGACCGGCCCGGTTTCGAGGTAACACCTCTCATCAGCCCGGCTAGCTTGACTCCAGTGGTGTGGAGTGCCTGGGACTCACGTCTGAGCATCCCCAGTACACTTAGAGCGGTAATTGCAAACACAACAGTGATGGACAGAATGTGGATCAATGTCACACATTTACCTCAGTCCAAAGATCTGGGCCCAAATCCATCGTTTTTCCACTCCACACCACCCTGGGTTAGACAATGGCGATATGCAAATCAGCACTGACCCTGTGCCCCATGGGAACAGTCCAGTCCGAACTACAAAATCCATGTCCTTCCCAGAACGGAAACAAGCATCTGAGGACCGGCCCAGTTTCGAGGTAACACCTCTCATCAGCCCGGCTAGCTTGACTCCAGTGGTGTGGAGTGCCTGGGACTCACGTCTGAGCATCCCCAGTACACTTAGAGCGGTAATTGCAAACACAACAGTGATGGACAGAATGTGGATCAATGTCACACATTCACCTCAGTCCAAAGATCTGGGCCCAAATCCATCGTTTTTCCACTCCACACCACCCTGGGTTAGACAATGGCGATATGCAAATCAGCACTGACCCTGTGCCCCATGGGAACAGTCCAGTCCGAACTACAAAAGCCATGTCCTTCCCAGAACGGAAACAAGCATCCGAGGACCGGCCCGGTTTCGAGGTAACACCTCTCATCAGCCCGGCTAGCTTGACTCCAGTGGTGTGGAGTGCCTGGGACTCACGTCTGAGCATCCCCAGTACACTTAGAGCGGTAATTGCAAACACAACAGTGATGGACAGAATGTGGATCAATGTCACACATTCACCTCAGTCCAAAGATCTGGGCCCAAATCCATCGTTTTTCCACTCCACACCACCCTGGGTTAGACAATGGCGATATGCAAATCAGCACTGACCCTGTGCCCCATGGGAACAGTCCAGTCCGAACTACAAAAGCCATGTCCTTCCCAGAACGGAAACAAGCATCCGAGGACCGGCCCGGTTTCGAGGTAACACCTCTCATCAGCCCGGCTAGCTTGACTCCAGTGGTGTGGAGTGCCTGGGACTCACGTCTGAGCATCCCCAGTACACTTAGAGCGGTAATTGCAAACACAACAGTGATGGACAGAATGTGGATCAATGTCACACATTCACCCCAGTCCAAAGATCTGGGCCCAAATCCATCGTTTTTCCACTCCACACCACCCTGGGTTAGACAATGGCGATATGTAAATCAGCACTGACCCTGTGCCCCATGGGAACACTCCAGTCCGAACTACAAAAGCCATGTCCTTCCCAGAACGGAAACAAGCATCCGAGGACCGGCCCGGTTTCGAGGTAACACCTCTCATCAGCCCGGCTAGCTTGACTCCAGTGGTGTGGAGTGCCTGGGACTCACGTCTGAGCATCCCCAGTACACTTAGAGCGGTAATTGCAAACACAACAGTGATGGACAGAATGTGGATCAATGTCACACATTTACCTCAGTCCAAAGATCTGGGCCCAAATCCATCGTTTTTCCACTCCACACCACCCTGGGTTAGACAATGGCGATATGCAAATCAGCACTGACCCTGTGCCCCATGGGAACAGTCCAGTCCGAACTACAAAATCCATGTCCTTCCCAGAACGGAAACAAGCATCTGAGGACCGGCCCAATTTCGAGGTAACACCTCTCATCAGCCCGGCTAGCTTGACTCCAGTGGTGTGGAGTGCCTGGGACTCACGTCTGAGCATCCCCAGTACACTTAGAGCGGTAATTGCAAACACAACAGTGATGGACAGAATGTGGATCAATGTCACACATTCACCTCAGTCCAAAGATCTGGGCCCAAATCCATCGTTTTTCCACTCCACACCACCCTGGGTTAGACAATGGCGATATGCAAATCAGCACTGACCCTGTGCCCCATGGGAACAGTCCAGTCCGAACTACAAAAGCCATGTCCTTCCCAGAACGGAAACAAGCATCCGAGGACCGGCCCGGTTTCGAGGTAACACCTCTCATCAGCCCGGCTAGCTTGACTCCAGTGGTGTGGAGTGCCTGGGACTCACGTCTGAGCATCCCCAGTACACTTAGAGCGGTAATTGCAAACACAACAGTGATGGACAGAATGTGGATCAATGTCACACATTCACCCCAGTCCAAAGATCTGGGCCCAAATCCATCGTTTTTCCACTCCACACCACCCTGGGTTAGACAATGGCGATATGTAAATCAGCACTGACCCTGTGCCCCATGGGAACAGTCCAGTCCGAACTACAAAAGCCATGTCCTTCCCAGAACGGAAACAAGCATCCGAGGACCGGCCCGGTTTCGAGGTAACACCTCTCATCAGCCCGGCTAGCTTGACTCCAGTGGTGTGGAGTGCCTGGGACTCACGTCTGAGCATCCCCAGTACACTTAGAGCGGTAATTGCAAACACAACAGTGATGGACAGAATGTGGATCAATGTCACACATTCACCCAAGTCCAAAGATCTGGGCCCAAATCCATCGTTTTTCCACTCCACACCACCCTGGGTTAGACAATGGCGATATGTAAATCAGCACTGACCCTGTGCCCCATGGGAACACTCCAGTCCGAACTACAAAAGCCATGTCCTTCCCAGAACGGAAACAAGCATCCGAGGACCGGCCCGGTTTCGAGGTAACACCTCTCATCAGCCCGGCTAGCTTGACTCCAGTGGTGTGGAGTGCCTGGGACTCACGTCTGAGCATCCCCAGTACACTTAGAGCGGTAATTGCAAACACAACAGTGATGGACAGAATGTGGATCAATGTCACACATTTACCTCAGTCCAAAGATCTGGGCCCAAATCCATCGTTTTTCCACTCCACACCACCCTGGGTTAGACAATGGCGATATGCAAATCAGCACTGACCCTGTGCCCCATGGGAACAGTCCAGTCCGAACTACAAAATCCATGTCCTTCCCAGAACGGAAACAAGCATCTGAGGACCGGCCCAGTTTCGAGGTAACACCTCTCATCAGCCCGGCTAGCTTGACTCCAGTGGTGTGGAGTGCCTGGGACTCACGTCTGAGCATCCCCAGTACACTTAGAGCGGTAATTGCAAACACAACAGTGATGGACAGAATGTGGATCAATGTCACACATTCACCTCAGTCCAAAGATCTGGGCCCAAATCCATCGTTTTTCCACTCCACACCACCCTGGGTTAGACAATGGCGATATGCAAATCAGCACTGACCCTGTGCCCCATGGGAACAGTCCAGTCCGAACTACAAAAGCCATGTCCTTCCCAGAACGGAAACAAGCATCCGAGGACCGGCCCGGTTTCGAGGTAACACCTCTCATCAGCCCGGCTAGCTTGACTCCAGTGGTGTGGAGTGCCTGGGACTCACGTCTGAGCATCCCCAGTACACTTAGAGCGGTAATTGCAAACACAACAGTGATGGACAGAATGTGGATCAATGTCACACATTCACCCCAGTCCAAAGATCTGGGCCCAAATCCATCGTTTTTCCACTCCACACCACCCTGGGTTAGACAATGGCGATATGTAAATCAGCACTGACCCTGTGCCCCATGGGAACAGTCCAGTCCGAACTACAAAAGCCATGTCCTTCCCAGAACGGAAACAAGCATCCGAGGACCGGCCCGGTTTCGAGGTAACACCTCTCATCAGCCCGGCTAGCTTGACTCCAGTGGTGTGGAGTGCCTGGGACTCACGTCTGAGCATCCCCAGTACACTTAGAGCGGTAATTGCAAACACAACAGTGATGGACAGAATGTGGATCAATGTCACACATTCACCCCAGTCCAAAGATCTGGGCCCAAATCCATCGTTTTTCCACTCCACACCACCCTGGGTTAGACAATGGCAATATGCAAATCAGCACAGGGTCAGTGCTGATTTGCATATCGCCATTGTCTAACCCAGGGTGGTGTGGAGTGGAAAAACGATGGATTTGGGCCCAGATCTTTGGACTGGGGTGAATGTGTGACATTGATCCACATTCTGTCCATTTTGCACATAACACTTTCAAAAGTGAAAGCACACGGCATGAGAGGAACGAGTAGAACAGCCAGCTGCACCCCTCCTACAGCCCACCCCCTCTAGTGGTGGCTATTAAATTGTTACCACCCACTCCCACATTCTCCCTATCATCCTGCCCTCCCCCTGCCCTTGAAATGAATGGAGTTCTGTGAACTCCTGCCCGGGCCATTGTGTAGGCTCCCGAGAAGCACCCTTCTCCTTGGCATTCTAACTGGGCACGCCCTCTGCCATGATGTCACTGTTGTAGCTTGTGCCTGCAGGTCGAAGAAGACGCATGCGCTGCAGGATGTCTGCAAAGTTCATCAGAGCTGCCCCATTATAAATACTGGGGCCTCATTTATGAAAAGTGACGCATCGCTGCGTGAAAACAGCAATGCGTCACTTTTCACAGCGCACTCCTTACAACACCAATGATGCGTCATATTTACAGTATGACGCATCATGTCGCAAGGAGTTACAGATACATCAGTATTTCTGACGTATCTGTATGGCGCAAAAGTGACGCATTGCTGGAATTCGTCACAAAAGTGACGCAACTCCAGCAATGTGTCCTTTCACATGGGGCAAGCCCCATGTGAAAGGCCTGCATCAGTCTTACTCCTGCTGTGAGGCAGGCGCAAGATTTTGACGCAACGGCGTCCTAGAAGTGACGCAGTGAAATCTCATAGATTTCACTGCATCACTTCTACGAGGCTTTTTGCGGGGGAACGCCCCCCTTGCATACATTATACCTGACGCAGGTATAATGTAGCGCAGGGGTTTACAAAGTGACGCATCTACCTAGATGCGTCACTTTGTAAATATGGTGCAACAAGGCACATTATTTATGCTGCTGGTGCGTCACAAAAAGTGACGCATCGGCGGCATAAAAGTGACGCACGGCCTCATAAATGAGGCCCTAGATCAGCAAGTAGTATTTCATATCAGCTCCATGCGTTTTTTTCTTCTCTTCTTATCTCTCCTCTCAGTGTGGAAGGGCAATGCCTCTTTTGAACATTAACACCAGTCACTTCTGTTGTAAACATAGTAAACAGGTACCTGCATCCAACAGCAACAGCCTCCTCCTGGATTTTACTGCTGAGCCCTGCAATGATACCCTTTGTAGTGTATCTGGTACACAGAAGCTGCACCACCTTAAACACAGTAAACAGACTCCTCTATTCAACAGCTAAAGCCTTCTCCCGCTTTCCACCACTGAGTTTGGCTTAGCGGTGGTCTCCACTACCTGTAGTGAATCTGATGAATAATCGCAAGGCCATGATAAACATAGTTGACAGACTCCTACTTCCAACAGATACAGTCCATCGCCACTTTCTATTGCAAGGTCTGAAATGGACTCTACCGTTTTTCATTTCAGTACTCACCTCAAACCAAACGCAGTCCTCCTGACTCCATTGGCCATGGCTCATTGCCCTTCACACCAAACAAGTCTCAGGGAGACTCGTCTCATCAACTCTGCACCAAACAAATCTCAGTGGGAGCCATCTCATCGAACCCCGCACCAAAACAGTCTCAGCATGACCCAGCTTATCGAACCCAGCACTAAACCAGTCTCAGTGGAACCCGTGTCATCGAACCCCACACCTGACCAGTCTTAGTGGAACCTGTGTCATCAAACCCTGCACCAAACCAGTCTCAGTGGAACCCGTCTCATCGAACCCTGCACCAAACCAGTCTCAGTTGAACCAGTGTCATCGAACCCTGCACCAAAGCAGTCTCAGTGGAACCTGTGTCATCGAACCCTGCACCAAACCAGTCTCAGTTGAACCAGTGTCATCGAACCCTGCACCAAACCAGTCTCAGTTGAACCAGTGTCATCGAACCCTGCACCAAACCAGTCTCAATAGAACCCATCTCATCAAACCCGGCACCAAACCAGTCTCAATGGAACCAGTGTCATTGAATCCGGCACCATACCAGTCTCAATAGAACCCGTCTCATCGAACCCGGCACCAAACCAGTCTCAATGGAACCAGTGTCATCGAACCCTGCACCACACCAGTCTCAGTGGAACCTGTGTCATCGAACCCTGCACCAAACCAGTCTCAGTGGAACCTGTGTCATCGAACCCTGCACCACACCAGTCTCAGTGGAACCTGTGTCATCAAACCCGGCACCAAACCAGTCTCAGTGGAACCAGTGTCATCGAACCTGCACCAAACCAGTCTCAGTGGAACCAGTGTCATCGAACCCTGTACCACACCAGTCTCAGTGGAACCCATCTCATCGAACCCGGTACAAACCAGTCTCAGTGGAACCAGTGTCATCGAACCCTGTACCACACCAGTCTCAGTGGAACCCATCTCATCGAACCCTGCACCACACTAGTCTTAGTGAAACCTGTGTCATCGAACCCTGCACCAAACCAGTCTCAGTGGAACCAGTGTCATCGAACCCTGCACCACACCAGTCTCAGTGGAACCCGTCTCATCATACCCTGTACCACACCAGTCTCAATGGAACCCATCTCATCGAACCCGGCACCAAACCAGTCTCAATAGAACCCGTGTCATCGAACCCTGCACCACACCTGTCTCAGTGGAACCGATCTCATCGAACCCTGCACCACACCAGTCTCAGTGGAACCCATCTCATCGAACCCTGCACCACACCATTCTCAGTGGAACCAGTGTCATCGAACCCTGCACCACACCAGTCTCAGTGGACCCGTCTCATCGAACCCTGCACCACACCAGTCACAATGGAACCAGTGTCATTGAACCCCACACCAAACCAGTCTCAGTGGAACCAGTGTCATCGAACCCTGTACCACACCAGTCTCAGTGGAACCCATCTCATCGAACCCTGTACAAACCAGTCTCAGTGGAACCAGTGTCATCGAACTCTGTACCACACCAGTCTCAGTGGAACCCGTCTCATCGAACCCTGCACCAAACCAGTCTCAGGGGAACCAGTGTCATCGAACCCCGCACCAAACCAGTCTCAGTGGAACCAGTGTCATCGAACCCTGTACCACACCAGTCTCAGTGGAACCCATCTCATCGAACCCTGCACCACATCAGTCTCAGTGGAACCTGTGTCATCAAACCCGGCACCAAACCAGTCTCAGTGGAACCAGTGTCATCAAACCTGCACCAAACCAGTCTCAGTGGAACCAGTGTCATCGAACCCTGTACCACACCAGTCTCAGTGGAACCCATCTCATCGAACCCGGTACAAACCAGTCTCAGTGGAACCAGTGTCATCGAACCCTGTACCACACCAGTCTCAGTGGAAACCATCTCATCGAACCCTGCACCACACTAGTCTTAGTGAAACCTGTGTCATCGAACCCTGCACCAAACCAGTCTCAGTGGAACCAGTGTCATCGAACCCTCCACCACACCAGTCTCAGTGGAACCCGTCTCATCATACCCTGTACCACACCAGTCTCAATGGAACCCGTCTCATCGAACCCTGCACCACACCAGTCTCAGTGGAACCCATCTCATCGAACCCGGCACCAAACCAGTCTCAATAGAACCCGTGTCATCGAACCCTGCCCCACACCTGTCTCAGTGGAACCGATCTCATCGAACCCTGCACCACACCAGTCTCAGTGGACCCGTCTCATCGAACCCTGCACCACACCAGTCACAATGGAACCAGTGTCATTGAACCCCGCACCAAACCAGTCTCAGTGGAACCAGTGTCATCGAACCCTGTACCACACCAGTCTCAGTGGAACCCATCTCATCGAACCCTGTACAAACCAGTCTCAGTGGAACCAGTGTCATCAAACTCTGTACCACACCAGTCTCAGTGGAACCCGTCTAATCGAACCCTGCACCAAACCAGTCTCAGGGGAACCAGTGTCATCGAACCCCGCACCAAACCAGTCTCAGTGGAACCAGTGTCATCGAACCCTGTACCACACCAGTCTCAGTGGAACCCATCTCATCGAACCCTGCACCAAACCAGTCTCAATGGAACCAGTGTCATCGAACTCTGTACCACACCAGTCTCAGTGGAACCCGTCTCATCGAACCCTGCACCAAACCAGTCTCAGGGGAACCAGTGTCATCGAACCCCCCGCACCAAACCAGTCTCAGTGGAACCAGTGTCATCGAACCCTGTACCACACCAGTCTCAGTGGAACCCATCTCATCGAACCCTGTACAAACCAGTCTCAGTGGAACCAGTGTCATCGAACTCTGTACCACACCAGTCTCAGTGGAACCCGTCTCATCGAACCTTGCACCACACCAGTCACAATGGAACCAGTGTCATTGAACCCCGCACCAAACCAGTCTCAGTGGAACCAGTGTCATCGAACCCTGTACCACACCAGTCTCAGTGGAACCCATCTCATCGAACCCGGTACAAACCAGTCTCAGTGGAACCAGTGTCATCGAACTCTGTACCACACCAGTCTCAGTGGAACCCGTCTCATCGAACCCTGCACCAAACCAGTCTCAGGGGAACCAGTGTCATCGAACCCCGCACCAAACCAGTCTCAGTGGAACCAGTGTCATCGAACCCTGTACCACACCAGTCTCAGTGGAACCCATCTCTTCGAACTCTGTACCACACCAGTCTCAGTGGAACCCGTCTCATCGAACCCTGCACCACAACAGTCACAATGGAACCAGTGTCATTGAACCCCGCACCAAACCAGTCTCAGTGGAACCAGTGTCATCGAACCCTGTACCACACCAGTCTCAGTGGAACCCATCTCATCGAACCCTGTACAAACCAGTCTCAGTGGAACCAGTGTCATCGAACTCTGTACCACACCAGTCTCAGTGGAACCCGTCTCATCGAACCCTGCACCAAACCAGTCTCAGTGGAACCAGTGTCATCGAACCCCGCACCAAACCAGTCTCAGTGGAACCTGTGTCATCGAACCCTGCACCAAAACAGTCTCAATGGAACCCATCTCATCGAACCCCGCACCAAACCAGTCTCAATGGAACCAGTGTCATCGACCCCCCACCAAACCAGTCTCAGTTGAACCCGTCTCATCGAACTTTGCACCAAACCAGTCTCAGTGGAACCCATCTCATCGAACCCTGCACCAAACCAGTCTCAGTGGAACCAGTGTCATCGAACCCCGCACCAAACCAGTCTCAGTGGAACCTGTGTCATCGAACCCCGCACCAAAACAGTCTCAATAGAACCCATCTCATCGAACCCCGCACCACACCAGTCTCAGTGGAACCCATCTCATCGAACCCTGCACCAAACCAGTCTCAGTGGAACCTGTTTCATCGAACTTTGCACCAAACCAGTCTCAGTGGAACCCATCTCATCGAACCCTGCACTAAACCAGTCTCAGTGGAACCAGTGTCATCGAACCCCGCACCAAACCAGTCTCAGTGGAACCTGTGTCATCGAACCCTGCACCAAAACAGTCTCAATAGAACCCATCTCATCGAACCCCGCACCAACCCAGTCTCAATGGAACCAGTGTCATCGAACCCTGCACCAAACCAGTCTCAATGGAACCAGTGTCATCGACCCCCCACCACACCAGTCTCAGTTGAACCCGTCTCATCGAACTTTGTACCAAACCAGTCTCAGTAGAACCCATCTCATCGAACCCTGCACCAAACCAGTCTCAGTGGAACCAGTGTCATCGAACCCCGCACCAAACCAGTCTCAGTGGAACCTGTGTCATCGAACCCCGCACCAAAACAGTCTCAATAGAACCCATCTTATCGAACCCTGCACCAAACCAGTCTCAGTGGAATCAGTGTCATCGAACCCTGCACCAAACCAGTCTCAGTGGAACCAGTGCCATCGACCCCTGCACCACACCAGTCTCAGTGGAACCCATCTCATCGAACCCTGCACCAAACCAGTCTCAGTGGAACCTGTTTCATCAAACTTTGCACCAAACCAGTCTCAGTGGAACCCATCTCATCGAACCCTGCACCAAACCAGTCTCAGTGGAACCCATCTCATCGAACCCCGCACCAAACCAGTCTCAGTGGAACCAGTGTCATCGCACCCTGCACCAAACCAGTCTCAGTGGAACCAGTGCCATCGACCCCTGCACCACACCAGTCTCAGTGGAACCCATCTCATCGAACCCTGCACCAAACCAGTCTCAGTGGAACCTGTTTCATCGAACTTTGCACCAAACCAGTCTCAGTGGAACCCATCTCATCGAACCCTGCACCAAACCAGTCTCAGTGGAACCTGTTTCATCGAACTTTGCACCAAACCAGTCTCAGTGGAACCCATCTCATCGAACCCTGCACCAAACCAGTCTCAGTGGAACCCATCTCATCGAACCCCGCACCAAACCAGTCTCAGTGGAACCTGTGTCATCGAACCCCGCACCAAAACAGTCTCAATAGAACCAGTGTCATCGACCCCTGCACCAAACCAGTCTCAGTGGAACCAGTGCCATCGACCCCTGCACCACACCAGTCTCAGTGGAACCCATCTCATCGAACCCTTGAGGTTCCGTAAGAATTATTACGATGTTCTGGGCATTGCCGAATATGGACGAGTTTGGTATCTACGAACCGCAAATGACGAGTTCGGCAAGTGTGCGAAATTTCGCTACACTACCTGCCAGGGTTCGTTTAATATTACGTGTTCTTCATCTGAAACCCTTGGGTTCCATTTTAGATACGGCATCCATGTTGTTTCTTGCCCTCACGTAGTCAGCGAGCAGGTAACTGTTCGCTCCTTGACCCTCTAGTTCCCAAGCCTTGCGGAAGACGCATGTTCCTTTCATGCGTCTTTATGGCCGGAGGAATGACACAGCAAAGGCAGATGGCTCAGCTTGAGGGTAATCTGGCCGTGCCGGCCTATTGTGACAGCCGTGCAGGAGATGGGATCCAACTCTTTGATCCTACGATCATACTTCCGATATTTCCCCCACACTCTTTTTTCTACACGTGTCTGACTTCCTTGCAGCTGCTCTTGTCTCCTCTTCCTTGTCATTTGCAACTCTAATGGGTATGCCTAATGGTGGGAAGATGTGCTTTTACAGTTGGGAACCGGCGTTGCTATTGTAATTATGTTCCGGGATTCTGAACACATGAAAGCGACCCTTTTGAAGTTTTACTGTGGGAACTGAATTGTAACCTTTTGTTCACACGTTGTGCAATGGCAACATTTTGTATAAAAGAGAGCGACCTACAATACAATTTGAAGCAGACTCGCAGAACCTACATGTCCATGTACTTCTTATGACTCCTGTTTCCCTGCAGTAATAAAAGCTTGTTCCCTGACACCGCTGGTACTGTTAAAAATCCAGTCCTTCAGTTTGGCGCCCAACGTGGGGCGACTTCAGCGGTACCGGTCCAAAGCCTGATGATCGTGAGGAACTTCGTGTGAAATCTCCGAGGGAAGGTGCACCCCGCTTCATCGATCCTGTTGTCGAAATAAGTGGCCCGAAGTTTTTCCCTGCGAAGATTCCCGCCTCCTGACGGCTGCGACGGACCGATGCCCTGACTGTCGACCTGTCTTCGACGCCCGGCGCAGACCTTACGTACAAGCGAGACAATAGACGGGCCTTCCTGGTGACGCCATTGAAGTTCTGAGTTAAGTATTTTGTGGGTCGCTCCCAGTCCTTAGTGGTTGTTCTAGCTTTTTGAAAGCTTTGTTGTTAGCCTTTAAGGCTTTGTTGTAATAGCTCACTGAGCTTTGTGATAGCCTCCTCAGGCTTTGTTGTTAGCTCTCCGAGCTTTGTAATAGCCTTAAGGCTTTGTTGTATTGCATGGTTCCATTGCATTTGTGGTTCTTAGTATTGGTTCTTAGTATTATTTGACAGTTGCAATTGCCAAAAACCGAGGGTTTTGACTTACACGAGGTTTAATTACTTCGGTAATCCTTGAAGTTTGATACTAGGTTAGTGTGCACGATGCCTAGCCATAGTGGTTTGTTTCGTATTTTCAAATGTTGCGCAATGGATTCCCGGTTGGAGGACTCGTGTCCGATACCTCCAGTTGGAACTCCGATACATGATCTTTATAGTCGACATGGTGTAGGTCCTATAATCTATAATGATTACTGGGTTCGCTATACGAAGAAAGATGGTGACCTTAGATGGCCACCACATGGAACTTTTGAACTTTCGATTTTAGATAATCTTGAGGCTAAATTATTTTTAAAGAAAGCTAGGCCAGCCATGTTTGATTCCTTTCGGATATGGCGTAAAGAGGCCAAGCAGAAAGAAATCAAACAACTTAAAAAGGATCAAAAGCAAGAGTTTGTTCCGATAATGCAAGCTATAAAAGAATGTAGACAAGACAAAGAAGAAAAGGACATGGAAATCTCTACTAGATTGCATCACATGAAAATAGATAAATGTTATCCGGTTTTACCGAACAAATTAGAAAAGAAAGAAGAAGATTTAAAGGAGGATTCCTTGTTATCATATTTGATGAAATCACCACCTCCTTACGTACAGGGTGCTACTGCTCCTGTAGCTCCTCCTGTAGCTCCCCCTGTTGTTCCTCTTGTTGCTCCAGCGGCTGCGGGCCAGCCCGTTGTTAATCCTACGTTTGTTCCACCACCTGTCCTTGTTCCTACTGCCCCTATACCTGTACCTTCGCAGACTGTTGTTTCTGCTACTCCGACTACCTTGTCCGTCCCTACTATGCCTTCCTTCACCTCCAGTGTTGTTGCCCCTGTTTTTCTTTCCCCTTCTGTTCATAAGCGTGTTCCTAACTCTGTTGCTACCCTTTATTCACCTCTTTCTGGTCCATTATTTTCGTCTAATTTATCTGAAACTCCTCAGAGACGGAGTCAGATCCCTAGTGGTAGGGAGAAAGAGACGTTAATAACCATGGCACAAAGGTGGATAAGACATTCTGCTAATTACACTCCACGTGTGGTCTTCGACACGTTTTCTCAGTTTAATGAGCCTACGCAGAGATTTGTATTTGAAGAGATGTGTAACTTTTTGAGGGAAGAATGGTATAATGATGATGTAGATGATGTACCGCCCGACATAATTGAACTTCAGAGTCACTTCTCGAACGGTATGATTACAGGAGAAAATGTACGACGTGCTGTGGAACGCTTATTAGCGTTTAGATCCACAGCACATTCTCGGGCGTCAGCAGATGATACCACCGAGAATTGGAAAGCGGTTCCTGGTCAGTATCCCATGAGAGAGGTTCCGCCACTGTGGGTGCCTGGTGATCCTAATGCAAATCCTGTGGTTCTACCGCATTTTCGAAGAGTGTGGATACATCTTCCATGGAAACGATCGGAAGTTTTGCAAGTGAAACAATCCTTACCCGATCCGCGTAAAAATCCGGCTGGTTATTATAAGGAGTTATCGCAACTGGTGGAAGCTTCTATTATGAACCTTGCCGATATCGACATGTTGTTTGGTAATGTTGTACCGCAACCAGTTTGGGCGAAAATTCGTCAAGTAAACCACGCAAATGAGCTAGGTGGGGATTGGGCTGCACTACTAGCGGCTGATGCATTACAAGTTGGTGGGGCTAAGCCTGACCAGCTAATCTTAGATTTGCCTCAGAAAATAATTACGCTCATGAAAACTCTCATGCCAGCGATGAAGGTGAACTGGGATAAGTTATCAGCTTGTAAGCAGAAGAAAGACGAGAGTGTCTCAGATTTCTTTACAAGGTTCGAGGAAGCGTTTGTCGACCACAGCGGCCAGGACATGGGCGCTGAGGGAGGCCAGCGGTTATTCGTTGACAAATTCGTGTCAAATTTGCTGCCTGAGCTATGCAACAAATTAAAGAATTCAGAGAGTGCGTGGGCAGTTTCAACCCCTGCGCAAATACTAGCAACGGCCCAGTATTATGAGAATAGGGAAAAGGAAGAAAGTGATCGTGTAGAGAAGAAAACGAAGGAACTCAAAACGAAGGTTTTGTTGCAGCAAGCATACCCTCCACGATCAAACCAAAATGATTCACAACAGCAGTATCGACCACGAGCACAGCCTGATAGGATGCAGCCGCGTTCTGACAATTTTGATTATAGATCTTCACTTGGGTATAATCAGTGCGCATATTGTAGGAAAGAGGGACACCTAAAATATGATTGTCTTGCCTTACGGGACCGTCTAAATGGTGTGTCGACACGAGGAAACCGTGGTAGTGGTCCTCAACAGGCATCACGAGGTAGAGGTCGTGGTTCATTCCAAAATCAGATTGATCGCCATCAAAATCAATCAGATGCAAATAATTGCTTTGACCAGCGAAATATGGGGTCAGTTCGATCTGCACAGTATAATGTGGATGATTATTACGTAGAGCATGAGACTGTTGCAAATGACCATTACTAGGACAGCCAACGACAAAGAGAGGGAGTAGTGTCAGTTCCGGTCGATCAGAGTGGGCCTTACGTTGCAGTGGCTACATTGGGTGTAGTTGAGCCTTTTCTGTTAGACACTGGTGCGACGAAAAGTTCCATCATGCATTCGAAACTCCCTGGCGCACCTTTGTCTGGCTCAACAAACGTTTCCGTTGGATTCTCTGGCGCCCCTGTTAGTAACCCAGTCTCTAGTCCTTTACCGCTTATGATTGGACCTCGTGAGCTAACGGCTCCACTGATTCTATCTACAGGTTGTGGTGAGAATCTTTTGGGGCTGGATTTGTTGAAACGACTATATGCAACATTGTACTGTTCCCCAGAAGGAGTGGAGCTTACATTGGGACGGAGAGTGATCTCTCCAATGTATTTATCGGTCGATAAATTCCCACCGGAATTGTGTTCCCTCCCTGCGTCCTTATGGGCCACAGGTCCCAATGATGTGGGCCTGTTAGACATTCCACCCTATGTAATTCAATTGAAACCAAATGCGCGATTACCGCGTTTACCTCAATATCGTATTTCTCTTGAGGGCGAACGAGCACTGTTAGCAATCGTTCATGATCTCATTGGAAAAGGTGTTGTTGAAGAAACTCGTGGAAACGTGTGTAATAGTCCTGTATTGCCAATTCTGAAACGAACTGACCCCAGTAAACCTCCTGTGTATCGCTTCGTTATAGATTTGAGAGAGGTAAATAAAATAGTGGTTCCACAATTTCCTGTGGTTCCTGACATTACGGCCTTACTAACAATGATTCCGGCATCTGCCTCCTGGTTCACAGTGATCGATCTAAAGAATGCTTTCTTTAGCATTCCGATTGCCGAGGAAAGCAGAGACCTATTCGGATTTTCATTAGGTGGTCGCAGTTTTAGGCTAAAACGCGCTCCACAGGGCTACTGTGAGAGTCCATCAATCTACAGCCAAGCACTTAAAGGTCAACTTGATGCCTTTGTTTTACCTAAAGGTGCAGCTTTGATTCAATATGTTGATGATCTTTTAGTGGCAGCTGATACAGAAGCTATTTGCAAAACGGTTACGGTATCATTGTTACACTATCTACATGACTTACACCACAAGGTATCGCCTTCAAAGCTACAGTATTGTTGTCAAGAAGTTACCTATTTAGGTCACTTATTGTCAAGAGAAGGGAGAAGGTTGACCCCAGAGAGAATTGCAGCGATTTCCCGAATGACTGTGCCAAAAACCCAGAGAGATGTTCGTGCCTTTTTAGGTATTACGTCCTACTGCAGACAATGGATTCCAAATTTTTCATTGTTGGCGAAACCATTGATAGCCCTTACGTGCAAGGATGTCCCATCCCCAGTACCTTGGTCTGAAGAGTGTCAGAAAGGTTTTTCTGAATTGTGTGATGCGTTGTGTTCGGCTCCTGTGTTGGGCACTCCTGACTACAGTAAGCCATTTACACTATACGTTCACGAGAGGGATGGTTGTGCGTTGAGTGTTCTGACACAACCTTTTGGCGACAAACAACGCCCATGTGCCTATTTTTCTTCGACTTTAGACCCAGTAGCAAGAGCCTTGCCGAGTTGTTTAAGGTCTACAGCGGCAGCTGCGGCGTCCATTCGACAGTCCGCAGGTCTAGTCATGGATAATATGCTTACGGTAATGGTTCCGCATGCAGTTGACACTCTATTGAATCGAACGAAAACTCAACATCTGACAAGCGCAAGATTGTCTGGATATGAGTTGACGTTGCTGGCCAGTCATATACGGATAAAACGATGTAATGTGTTGAATCCAGCAACATTGCTGCCGATCGACACTGAATTAAGTGGTGAAGCAGTACATGACTGCTATCTCAGAACTGAAGAGGAAACTAAGGGTCGTATTGACCTAAAAGATACTCCATTGACAGATCCCGATGGTACTTTGTATGTGGATGGTTCCTGTTTTAAATTGCCGAACGGTGATGTGACAACTGCGTATGCTGTAGTAACATTGAAAATGATTGTAGAAAGCGCAAGATTAAGTCAGAAATCAGCTCAGGCTGCCGAGTTAGTCGCCTTGACAAGAGCGTGTGTGTTGTCTAAAGATAAACGGGTGAATGTGTTTACAGATAGCCAGTATGCGTTTGGTGTGGCACATAGTTTTGGACGACTGTGGAGAGAGAGAGGATTTCTTACGTCGCATGGCACGAAGATTCAACATGGTCAGCTTGTAAATGATCTTTTAGATGCACTCACATTGCCTAAACAAGTGGCCATAGTCAAATGTAGTGCACATCAGAAAATAACAGATGATGTGGGTCGTGGTAATGCATTTGCGGATGAAACGGCTAAAGAGACGGCTAAAGATTTGACGAACAGAATGTATGTTACGAGCTCAGTGAGATGGCCAACAGAGACTGGTATGTGTGAAGACACATTTGAAAGTGTGAAAGGAATACAGAATGAAGCCACTGAGACGGAAAGGGCAAAATGGAGAGAGAGCACGGGAAGATTGGATGAGAATGGATGTTGGGTTGATTTATCAGAGAAGCAGAGATGGATGTTACCGGATGCGTATGTGCTCGCTGTTGTTACAATGGCTCATGGTATGGCGCACATCAACACGAAAGGTATATGCAAGTTGTTGTCTCATGTATGGAAGAATGATGGGATTACTAAATGTGCAGAGAGATTGGTTAAGAATTGTATGGTGTGTTTGATGCACAATCCTGGTAAGGGCACCCCCACTCCACCTGGCCATTTTGCCCCTCCTACGTACCCTTTCGAAGTTATTCAGTTGGACTTTATCCACATGGAGAGATGTAATAATTTGAAGTTTGTTTTGGTGGTGGTGTGTGCATTCTCTAGATGGATTGAGGCCTACCCCCTTAAGGATAATACGGCCTTATCCACGGCAAAAATTTTGCTCAAAGAGTATTTTCCCCGCTACGGAATGCCTCGGGTCGTATGGTCGGACAACGGAAGTGAGTTTGTTGGGAGTGTGATGAAGAGTGTGTGTCGCGGTTTAGGGATAGTACAAAAATTTCATAGTGCAAACCATCCACAATCAGCAGGCCTGGTGGAAGGATATAATGGCACCCTAAAACTAAAATTGGCCAAAATTCAGGCAACAACTGGTTTATCATGGCCCGACGCTTTGCCTCTGGCTCTCCTGTCGACCAGGGCAACTGTACACTCTCGAGTAGGGCTCAGCCCATATGAGATTGTGTTCGGCCGTCCTGCTAATGTATGGGGAGTCCCAAGACCAAAGGAATTTGACAGAATTGAATACCCTATGTTGATTGATTATCTCTATGATCTGACTGCTAAATTGAGTTTGATTCATCAACAGGTCTTTGAGTCTCTGCCGTCACAAACAGAGGGTCCTGGTCATCGACTTCAACCAGGGGACTGGGTCCTTGTTAGAAACTACGGACGAAAACGAAACCTAGAACCAAGATTTGTGGGCCCGTTTCAAGTACAGCTGGCTACGAGGACGGCGGTTCGATTACACGGACGTCGGAACTGGGTACATGCTACCCACACGAAGCGAGTCCCGTTTCCTCTACCGTCGGACACCTGGATGAGAAGAGGTCTTTCTTCATCTGAGACCGACACTCCACCACGTTTCGTTCCATTCAGCGAAGCTCGGCTTGTATCTGACACAGTTGCTGACTCCTCTCAAACAATCTCTTCCACGTCAACCTTGGAAAATTTGACTGTTGAACAATTGCCTGAACAATTGAACACTCCTTTGCCGTCCAATCCATTGTTTGAAGATCAGACTCGCCCTGGAAGTAGCCGATATTTTCTTCGTCCACGAACAAACCACAAATAAAAAGATTTTTTTGTTTCTAGGTTCTACATTGCTCTGAAAACAGTGGACATTATATATTGTGTATCTTTTTCTTTTTTTTCGTACAGCCAAGAACATTATTTAGTTAGAACCTACCATCCAGGTTGACCGTAAGGCCGTGCGGGTACTCCCTTCTGTTTAGCAGCTATCAACACAAGGTTGGTTTCTATTATCAATTTCTGGGAACTCCTGGGAATTGATAACCACTACTCAGAACGAAGTGCGTCAAGAACGTCGCGGACGGTCGTTAGGGGATGGAATCATCATTGTCTGAGCTGTCGAAAAGAGAAGAAATGTTGGCGCAAAGATCTACATTGCAGAAAATATGTCATACAAAATGGTTTTTCTCACAAGTAATCATACTGTTTCTCACCATATCTATGCTATTGGTAGGAGGAATATATTATGGGTCTCAGTTCTTATTGTCTTCTGCTACACCTACTCTTCCATCTCATGATCAATATTTCGTTTCTACTGTTTCTCCACATTCCTTTTATCCTCTGCCTCAACACGAACAAATCAGACGTGCGGAATTCAGAAACAACTCTTTTATCCAACTCCTGCATCAGCATCAGTTAGTGGTAAACACTACCAATTGTTGGGTGTGTGGGTTAATGCCACATACCATGGATAAAGGTATTCCGTACTTAGTTCTGCCTTATAGTGCACAAGGGTCAGCTCGAGCATTACAAACTATGTTTCGTAGCGCACTAGATTCCTATCCCCATCGAGAACCACGCTCAGCAAACTCTGGTCCTGGCCCGTACCATAAGACTCTGGCGAGAGCTATTGCAGACTTAGATAGAGATATTTTTGACGCATCGCTCATCCCAGAGGAAGAGGTGCGAGCATATAAGGAACTGAGTGAAGCTGAGTACAGCTTATCAGTGGGTGAAAGGCAGCTTAAAAGCTCGCCACCGATATGGATTGTACCTCACCTTGGTAATTTCTGCTTGAAAGGTCTTGGTCGAAATCCGAGAGCTCAGTTTGGGGAGAGTGCTTGTACCGAGACATATGTCTTACCGACACTCTCCTCCCCTGTCTTCCTGCCTGCCAAGGGTACCTACTTCGTATGTTATGATCGAGCCTATACGTGGTTACCTCATGACTTCTCGGGTACCTGCTATATTGCAAATCTTTTGCCTCCGACTTTCACTGTGGCCTCTGATTATCACAGAAATAGAATTGTAAGAGGTGTGATTAGCAAAGAAGATACTTCCGGACAAGAAGCTGGAGACTTCTTTAAGGGTTTTCTACCGTTCTGGGGACCAATGGTTAATAGCAGGAACCTGAGACAGTTAACTCGTGTAGTAGAATCAACTGCCAACATAACTGCAAATGCCCTTGGTAATTTGACAGCCGAACTCCAGGCGGATAGACTAATGACGTTGCAGAACCGTATGGTTCTAGATATCGTTCTAGCAGATAGAGGTGGGGTTTGTAAAGTCATCCATTCGAGTTGCTGCATATTCATACCTGATAACGCTCCAACGGTTTATCAAGCCATCTCTAAATTGCACAAAATTTCGGAGTCCATACACGTGGACGAAGGAAATTGGACGCTTCTGGGATGGTTTTGGGGTCTGATGTCGACTTGGGGTTGGAAGATTCTGATGATCATAGGGGTTGTTGTAACATTTCTGTTTTCGTGTTGTCTTTGTGTGCAATGTGGTCCTGCCTTATGTAGCCTTTGTGCTACGACGTGTATAAGACAGCCCGTTGTCACCAAAGAGGCATTGAAGGATAGAATAATGTATCAGCAACATCTAAATGATCTGATGAGTATCGAAATCGATTATGATTCCGACTAGTGCTTGCCTACATGAGGGCAAAAGGACCGTCTGAGGTTCCGTAAGAATTATTACGATGTTCTGGGCATTGCCGAATATGGACGAGTTTGGTATCTACGAACCGCAAATGACGAGTTCGGCAAGTGTGCGAAATTTCGCTACACTACCTGCCAGGGTTCGTTTAATATTACGTGTTCTTCATCTGAAACCCTTGGGTTCCATTTTAGATACGGCATCCATGTTGTTTCTTGCCCTCACGTAGTCAGCGAGCAGGTAACTGTTCGCTCCTTGACCCTCTAGTTCCCAAGCCTTGCGGAAGACGCATGTTCCTTTCATGCGTCTTTATGGCCGGAGGAATGACACAGCAAAGGCAGATGGCTCAGCTTGAGGGTAATCTGGCCGTGCCGGCCTATTGTGACAGCCGTGCAGGAGATGGGATCCAACTCTTTGATCCTACGATCATACTTCCGATATTTCCCCCACACTCTTTTTTCTACACGTGTCTGACTTCCTTGCAGCTGCTCTTGTCTCCTCTTCCTTGTCATTTGCAACTCTAATGGGTATGCCTAATGGTGGGAAGATGTGCTTTTACAGTTGGAAACCGGCGTTGCTATTGTAATTATGTTCCGGGATTCTGAACACATGAAAGCGACCCTTTTGAAGTTTTACTGTGGGAACTGAATTGTAACCTTTTGTTCACACGTTGTGCAATGGCAACATTTTGTATAAAAGAGAGCGACCTACAATACAATTTGAAGCAGACTCGCAGAACCTACATGTCCATGTACTTCTTATGACTCCTGTTTCCCTGCAGTAATAAAAGCTGATCTTTGACGCCGAAGGAAGTGTCCCGTGTCTCTGTAGTTTGTGCGCCGAAACAGGTATCCCATGAAGGTTATAGGTGTTGTTCCCTGACACCGCTGGTACTGTTAAAAATCCAGTCCTTCACCCTGCACCAAACCAGTCTCAGTGGAACCTGTTTCATCGAACTTTGCACCAAACCAGTCTCAGTGGAACCCATCTCATCGAACCCTGCACCAAACCAGTCTCAGTGGAACCCATCTCATCGAACCCCGCACCATACCAGTCTCAGTGGAACCTGTGTCATCGAACCCCGCACCAAAACAGTCTCAATAGAACCAGTGTCATCGACCCCTGCACCAAACCAGTCTCAGTGGAACCAGTGCCATCGACCCCTGCACCACACCAGTCTCAGTGGAACCCATCTCATCGAACCCTGCACCAAACCAGTCTCAGTGGAACCTGTTTCATCGAACTTTGCACCAAACCAGTCTCAGTGGAACCAGTGTCATCGAACCCTGCACCACACCAGTATCAGTTGGAGTCATCTCATCCAAACCCATCTGAAACCAGTCTCAGCCCCTCGCATCTCAGTGAGGCCTGAAAATAACTAGTCTTTATTATATTCATCTCACTGAGACCCACATCTAACTAGTTTCACGTGTGTTTACTTCTATGAAGTTCAGACTTGCTGTCAGTGTTAGCGTGTTCTCTGTGTTGTTCTGTTTTTTCCCTTTCTTGAATGATTAAGAGGTTTTACCGGGCTCTGATTGTATTTAAAGTTCTTTTGTATCTTATTATTGGTTGAGAAAGGCCAGAAGGAGTTTTCAGCTAAAAAGCCCCGCATAGCATCAGGTGCACCAGCCTCCCGGGCGGCTCTGCAAGGTCACTGCGAGGAGAGGTTTCTCATCAGCCCACCACTCAACCGCTCATTCAGCTGCAAATTAGCAGCGCACATTACGACATTGTCATATATGTATTCAGAGGAAGGTTTCATCTGCATGAGCAGCTGCGCCCCTCACCTGAGGCCCCTCTCTCCTCCTCATGCCACATTCTTTGCACAGGTGAGTCACCCTCGCGCACTGCATGTCTCCGGATACACCTAAGGACCCGCGGAGGGGGTGAGGGGGCGAGGAAGACATGTGCTGTCCTGGTAAGTTCACAAGACCGTTTAATCAAGCAATGTAGGGGCTCAGGTTTCCAAACAGACAGCTCAGTGAAATAGGCAGTTCAGTGGATTAACGCATCTCGGGTAGCGCCTCGATGCTTAGCTCAGCCTTTCGCAGCACCAGGCTTAATACACTGGGCATCATTGTGCCAAGTTTTTCAAATTTAGCCCTCTCTTCTCCCGAGGGTGCATTACCAAGTTGCACCATATCTTGTCCTTTTTAGGTCTCGCCTACGCAGCGCGCATGCGCTGCTTTGGATGATCTTTAGCCGTCGTTATGCTCTTTTTCGAAGCACATACTCGTGCTTGTGGCGGCATCCACCTTGCGGGAGCGAGCAGTGGCACGCCACTAGCACGAGTATGTGCTTCAAAAAAGAGCCGACTGCGCACGCACGCACCACACCCTGGCTTGATTTTTCTGTTGCTTGTAAACATGCACGATCGCACGCATGCACCACTCCCGGTCAAAATGTCAGCTGTTTTTTTCCTCTAAGTGTTTACACATTCCTACTACCAAAAGTTGCAGCATCTGCAGTTGCCTTTCGGTTTGCCTTTTTTTTTGGTTAACTCGTAATCATACAAAAGTAAAGAAATAGAAAAAAACATCTATTTCTTTACTTTTGATACAATCGCGGCACACGCGCTTTACTTTAACATGGTTAAAGGTAAAGCGCGGGTGCCAAGATTGCAGCAAAAGTAAAAAAATAGATGTTTTTTTCTATTTCTTTACTTTTGCTACAATCCCGGCACTCACGCTTTGCTTTAACCATGTTATGGGTAAAGTGCGGATGCCGCGATTGCTACAAATGTTTGTTAAATTACGCACACCATCAGAAGTCAGTGGACCAAGTGATCCCAGGTTCTGGGTTCTGCTGCACTTCTTTACTCTTACCCAATGCCCCTTATACTTGCCTGTTCCATGCAACATTAACCCAACCTAAGCCTAATACTAGCAGTTCTGTGTCAGATCACTGTGTCCTTGCTTCATTCAGTCCTTGTGGATTACTTTAGTTGCGTGTGTGATGGAGACTCCTCAACACTGCAACCTCCATTTTGGAGCCGGTAACTCCAATTTTAAAGGTACAGTAGTAATATGGGTGCTTTTATAAGGCCATCTCTGTCTTTCCCAGTTTTCTGCCTGTGTGCATGTAGTCTAGAATATTGTTTTTGATAGGACACAAGTGTGCACGTTCCCTGCTGCTTGACAATTTGCCTGCACCACTTTTGACAAAAAATTGTTTTTTTAGTTTAAAAGGTGATAATTAGTGTGCGCTCTGAAATTCTTCTTCGATTCACATGCTTGTAGATGGGTGTGCCTGAGGACTTGTGGTGCACAATGTAGGTTGCCTTACATATAGAGGCGCTAACGTACTCATCTTCATCACACAGGCATAAATGTTGAATTTAACTGCAGAAAAAGCCAATTGACCTAACAAGGCCCCTGCTTTTTATGGCACTTATGCGTCTTAGATATGTTTACTTTAAAAGCTCGGAGTGAGTCCTGCTGGGCTGGCCCTTTAGCACTAGAACCCATCAAGGGAGGCGGAATGCTTGAGGGAAGAGAGCCCAGTTGCAGTGAAACCTAATATTGTTCAGGCCTGCCTTGGTGGTCATCTGGAATCCCAGAACTCTGTGGAAAAAGCCCTTCCCGGACAAGGGGCCTCATTTACGAGGCCTTGCGTCAGTTTTGCGCTTTCGATGCATCACTTTTTGTGACGCATCGGCGGCATAAAACATGCCTCCTGTTGCGCACTATTTACAAAGTAACGCATCTAAGCAGATGCGTCACTTTGTGAACACCTGCGCTACATTATACCTGCGTCAGGTATAATGTATGCAGAGGGGGCGTTCCCCCGCAAAAAGCCTCGTAATAGTGACGCAGTGAAATCTATGAGTTTTCACTGCGTCACTTTTAGGACGCTGTTACGTCAAAATCTTGCGCCTGCCTCACAGCAGGCGTAAGACTGATGCAAGCCCTTTCACATGGGGCTTTCCCCATGTGAAAGGACGCATTGCTGGAGTTGCGTCACTTTTGTGACACACCCCAGCAATGCGTGACTTTTGCGCTTACAGATACGTCAGAAATACTGACGTATCTGTAACTCCTTGCGGCATGATGCGTCATACTGTACATATATCGCATCATTGGTGTCGCAAGGAGGACGCAGTGAAAAGTGACGCATCGCTGTTTTCACGCAGCGATGCGTCACTTTTCATAAATGAGGCCCAAGGCTTTCTGTAGCTAGCAATTTCTGCCTGAATACTTGTTTCTGGCCCTAGGATGGTAGATGGCACACACAATACCAGACACACATTACCAGAATATGGTAATTGGTCAGGGGAGTGTTCTGTGAAACACCATTCATTGGCTATGTCGAGAATAGCTAATTCTCTTCTACTGGTTAGGGGTTAAGCAGTGAACAACCAAGGTGCAGCGTATCTTGTTATCTGGTCTGCTGGTATATGTCTGCTAATGTGGACTGTAGCAAGCCAGTGGATTAAAAGAACTGGGTACAAGCCACCACCGCCTGGGATTATTTCCTGGTTTATCCCACGTGTGCCACAAACCCTCCTGTTCTCTCTGACTTTAAAAAAAAATACATATTTTTTTCCCCACCATCTTAGGTTCACCTTCTTTTCTGACTTAACATTTGGCATTGACTATCTTCTCGATGTGTAGGAACCGCTGCATTTGAAGTGAGTTATTGTGCCCTGGCTCCATTCCCCACCACTCGTATCCCCAGACGCCGAGGGCCATTATGCCCCAACTGAAATGGCACTCCCTCATATTCTGGTAGCTGGGATGGTGGTTGTACCTTGCTCAGGACAAAGGGACGAAATGCGGTGTTTTACTCATAATGTGTGCACATATTTTCAGATATGACCCATCGTATGCATCAACTTTTGAAGAATGAATCAAAATTCCTGTTGCATAAAGTCTCCACTATGGGGGTACGTTTCTCAGGACGCAATACAAACAGTGGAAAACAAGTTCCTGAGACACCTTCTCTCTGTCCCCCAGTCTACCCCTACTTTTTCTATTCATGGGGAGGTGGGCCTATATTACGTTACTGATAAACTTAGACGGGCTCCTTTATTATTTTGGTTCAAGACCTGGCTAAATAATGAATTAACCCTCAACCACGCTATTTTGCACGATGTTATGACACTGGACCATGTAAAGAGAATAGCCTGGCTGGAGTATGTGAGACATACTTTCTCACAGCTAGGACGCCCGGAACTTTTTAATTCCCCTTCCTGTATTAAGAGGGAGGACATCAAATGGACCAAATTGCATTTTATGGAAAGGGCCAGATTGGCTCGGGAGGAGCAAGAATTGAATAAACCTACCGTCAGATCACATTATTTGCTGTTGATTTCCCCTTCCCTTGAGCCCTATCTCAAAACTGTAACTAAGCCCTTCCATAGACATCTATTAATAAAATTTTTATTTAATTTAATCCATTATTCCCTAGGCAGTTACCCGTCCTGGAGTAAACCAGAAGAGGGCCCTCCGTGCAAATGTGATGATTTTTCCCATCAGGACACTATGCATTTTATCATGTTTTGCAGTTTATATTCGGATGCTAGGAAAAAATATCTGGTTCCAATCTTTTTTTTTATATATATTTTTTATTTTAACAGTAAGACAAGAGTAGGCATTACAAATATCAGGTGTCAAACAATTCAATGCGGGAAAGGGACAGGCGGGGAATTATACATACACGAATCATCATAAGAAACCCACGGTAAATCGCGACTATACACAACAGTTAGGCAGAATAAACAGTCTATCATATGATCGAAAACAACCCGCCACATCCTCCCCCATCCGCAATGATACAGGATAATGAAAGCCAGTATAGACACCCGAGCAAAAAAGGATCCATGAAGAATAAACAGCCCACTTCTCGCAAAGGGAAAAGGAAAGACAAAAGGGGCCATAGAACAAAACAAAGGAAAAATAAAAAAAAACCTCCCCTAACCCCCCACCCTGCAATGGCTACGGCCTAACCCCACTAGCAGCGTGCCTGTCGCCCAAGAGCTACCCTAAAAGAAGGGAAAGAGAGAAAAAAAAAAGTGGAGGAGGAGAAAAACAAACACACTCCCGGTCTCCCGTGCCCCCCGCCAACAGCGACCACCCCCAGACACAATAAAGCCAACATTCAGCAAAATATACAAACCAGTCGGGGGAGTATAGTCAATAGCCACCCAATTCCCGTTACACTATAGGCACAACCCCGGCATTACTGAAAACTATAATTTCGGATCGAAGCAGTAAAGGTCAGCCCTGGCCAGTACGATCTTCCTTAAGAGTCTCCGTCTCTCGAGCCGCCATCTTGAGAAAAAGGGCAAAGCGTCCATGAAAGTTCTCGACAGTGCAGTAGAGTCGCATGCAGGATAAATGTTCACGAATAAACAATGAAATGCTTCCAGGAACAGCACGTTTTCCAAAAAGTCACTGAAGAACTTGTTACCACACTGGAGACCGTTCATAGTTGTAGCATAAGGAAACAGAGTCAAACAGGAGACGCTGGCATTAAGCACAGGCTTGAGAGTCATCGATTCGGGACCGCCAGGGCTCAGGAAATCCGGTATCGGCACAGGGACCTCGAGTCCAGCCGTTCGGTGCATCGCTGGTACAACAGCCAGAGGAGAGCTCAGCAAAGAATCATCCTCCGGTTCCAGGATACCGTCCACTTTCACGATCAGTGTCCGGAACACCGCGCCAGTATGCGAATGGAGCGCCTCAATGGCGGCCATGACGGCCCGCAGCGATGGCGTGCCTTCCATCCGCTCCGTCCCCTCTCAGTAGGCGGCAGAGCCGGATTTGAACCCCAGAGGCCGGCTACTCCGGGGTAACAGGCCACGCAAATCAGATGTCAAACAGTGGGCGCTCCTCTTATAGCAGAACACACCTTTGCCGTCAGCGAGGGCCCCGTCCCGTCGACCCCGGGTGGTCAGCAAGGTCTTCGGGCACCAGATCCCCACCACGGCATCCGGTGGAACACGCTGGTGTGTCCTCGGTGTAGATCAATCACAGGACCGTCACCGAAAAGCAACAATTCACGGCACACTTCGGGAGACCGGGCTCAGTCCAGGTCTCACGGCCGTTGTTGATCACTTCCAGACCGGATAGGTTAGAAATAGAGGTCCCGGCTTCCCTACGATGTTAGGCCGAGAATGGAGACACGGCGTATCTTCGTCAACCGATGAGCTAGAAAACTCGGGATTGCACCGTTAGAAGCAGTAGAACTTCATAAACAGGGGAATCAGGTGTAAAGTCAGGATTGAAGGCAGGATATTCGAGCTGCTGGCGGAGGTCGGCGGAGCCGGGAGCTTACGCAGCCATCTTAGTTGCTAGCGTAGCTCCTCCCTCTGGTTCCAATCTTAAGAGAGGCCGGCTTTGTTCAAGTTAGGCCGGCTCTAGTTTACTTACAGTCCTTGGGCAGAACTACCATCATATTTGGGGTAGCCAGTTTTTTGGTGGCGCCTCACAGAACGAAAACAAATTTTGTGGCATTGAGGGACTTTACCTAGCTCTTTGAGCCACACCTCAATTATTATTATTTTTCTGTATTGCCTTTGTGTCCTAGTGTTGTATATAATGCTCTTGCTTGGTCCTTGTAAATCTATGTAACCTGTAAATCTGTAAATTTGTATATAAATGTTTTAAAGTCTTTTATGATTTTTAACAAATCGAATAAAGTGAACTTGACTGACTGACTGACAAACACTTATAAGGTCCCAAAGGCGAGACCTATTGGCTATGCCAATGCTTGTTACTATAGGCATAGCCCTCTTTTGTGTCTCTTTTGTAACAGAACAGAGGAAAAGGTAACCACTCCAGTCATTCCAGCTGTGTCTTTTAGACAGTTGGTCAGACATCCACCGAGGAGACAACTCCTCCAGACTTTCCCCGTAGTCGGCTGCCACATGGCTCTCATAATCAAGCCATGGCAGTCCATGTCTGAAGAATCCTCTTCATTGCTCCTAGGAGGTGACCACTGCAGTCCTCCGCTGTGGGGTCTCATTCTATCGATGAGAGGGTGAAACACCAGCAGCCTTTATGCCACAAAGTCTGGGGAGCCCAGCATTCCTGTTCCATACGAGGAGACTATATCACTACTTCATGAGGGCATCATATGGCTCATTGAAGGCAAACCACTCCTGGCCTGTACTGTAGGTTTAGGATATCGCCTGACTCAAAGATGATGGCCCGTCCCGTCTCTACTGTAGATTTAGGATATCGCATGACTCAAAGATGATGGCCCGTCCCGTCTCTACTGTAGATTTAGGATATCGCATGACTCAAAGATGATGGCCCGTCCCGTCTCTACTGTAGATTTAGGATATCGCATGACTCAAAGATGATGGCCCGTCCCGTCTCTACTGTAGGTTTAGGATATCGCATGACTCAAAGATGATGGCCCGTCCCGTCTCTACTGTAGATTTAGGATATCGCATGACTCAAAGATGATGGCCCGTCCCGTCTCTACTGTAGATTTAGGATATCGCATGACTCAAAGATGATGGCCCGTCCCGTCTCTACTGTAGGTTTAGGATATCGCATGACTCAAAGATGATGGCCCGTCCCGTCTCTACTGTAGATTTAGGATATCGCATGACTCAAAGATGATGGCCCGTCCCGTCTCTACTGTAGATTTAGGATATCGCATGACTCAAAGATGATGGCCCGTTCCGTCTCTACTGTAGATTTAGGATATTGCATGGCTCAAATATGATGGCCCGTCCCGTCTCTACTGTAGATTTAGGATATCGCATGACTCAAAGATGATGGCCCGTCCCGTCTCTACTGTAGGTTTAGGATATCGCATGACTCAAAGATGATGGCCCGTCCCGTCTCTACTGTAGGTTTAGGATATCGCCTGACCCAAAGATGATGACCCCTCCCCGTCTCTACTGAAGATTTAGGATATCGCATGACTCAAAGATGATGGCCCGTCCCGTCTCTACTGTAGATTTAGGATATCGCATGACTCAAAGATGATGGCCCGTCCCGTCTCTACTGTAGATTTAGGATATCGCATGACTCAAAGATGATGGCCCGTCCTGTCTCTACTGTAGATTTAGGATATCGCATGACTCAAAGATGATGGCCCGTCCCGTCTCTACTGTAGATTTAGGATATCGCATGACTCAAAGATGATGGACCCTCCCCGTCTCTACTGTAGATTTAGGATATCGCATGACTCAAAGATGATGGCCCGTCCCTTCTCTACTGTAGGTTTAGGATATCGCATGACTCAAAGATGATGGCCCGTCCCGTCTCTACTGTAGGTTTAGGATATCGCCTGACTCAAAAATGATGGACCCTCCCCGTCTCTACTGTAGATTTAGGATATCGCATGACTCAAAGATGATGGCCCGTCCCGTCTCTACTGTAGATTTAGGATATCGCATGACTCAAAGATGATGGCCCGTCCCGTCTCTACTGTAGATTTAGGATATCGCATGACTCAAATATGATGGCCCGTCCCGTTTCTACTGTAGATTTAGGATATCGCATGACTCAAAGATGATGGCCCGTCCCGTCTCTACTGTAGGTTTAGGATATCGCCTGACTCAAAAATGATGGACCCTCCCCGTCTCTACTGTAGATTTAGGATATCGCATGACTCAAAGATGATGGACCCTCCCCGTCTCTACTGTAGATTTAGGATATCGCATGACTCAAAGATGATGGCCCGTCCCGTCTCTACTGTAGATTTAGGATATCGCATGACTCAAAGATGATGGCCCGTCCCGTCTCTACTGTAGGTTTAGGATATCGCCTGACTCAAAAATGATGGACCCTCCCCGTCTCTACTGTAGATTTAGGATATCGCATGACTCAAAGATGATGGCCCGTCCCGTCTCTACTGTAGATTTAGGATATCGCATGACTCAAATATGATGGCCCGTCCCGTCTCTACTGTAGATTTAGGATATCGCATGACTCAAAGATGATGGCCCCTCCCCGTCTCTACTGTAGATTTAGGATATCACATGACTCAAAGATGATGGCCCCTCCCCGTCTCTACTGTAGATTTAGGATATCACATGACTCAAAGATGATGGCCCGTCCCGTCTCTACTGTAGGTTTAGGATATCGCATGACTCAACGATGATGGCCCCTCCCCGTCTCTACTGTAGGTTTAGGATATCGCATGACTCAACGATGATGGCCCCTCCCCGTCTCTACTGTAGATTTAGGATATCGCATGACCCAAAGATGATGGCCCCTCCCCATCTCTACTGTAGATTTGGGATATCGCATGACTCAAAGATGATGGCCCCTCCCCGTCTCTACTGTAGATTTAGGATATCGCATGACCCAAAGATGATGGCCCCTCCCCGTCTCTACTGTAGATTTAGGATATCGCATGACTCAAAGATGATGGCCCGTCCCGTCTCTACTGTAGGTTTAGGATATCACATGACTCAACGATGATGGCCCCTCCCCGTCTCTACTGTAGGTTTAGGATATCGCATGACTCAACGATGATGGCCCCTCCCCGTCTCTACTGTAGATTTAGGATATCGCATGACCCAAAGATGATGGCCCCTCCCCGTCTCTACTGTAGATTTGGGATATCGCATGACTCAAAGATGATGGACCCTCCCCGTCTCTACTGTAGATTTAGGATATCGCATGACTCAAAGATGATGGCCCGTCCCGTCTCTACTGTAGGTTTAGGATATCGCCTGACTCAAAAATGATGGACCCTCCCCGTCTCTACTGTAGATTTAGGATATCGCATGACTCAAAGATGATGGCCCGTCCCGTCTCTACTGTAGATTTAGGATATCGCATGACTCAAAGATGATGGCCCGTCCCGTCTCTACTGTAGATTTAGGATATCGCATGACTCAAATATGATGGCCCGTCCCGTCTCTACTGTAGATTTAGGATATCGCATGACTCAAAGATGATGGCCCCTCCCAGTCTCTACTGTAGATTTAGGATATCACATGACTCAAAGATGATGGCCCCTCCCCGTCTCTACTGTAGATTTAGGATATCACATGACTCAAAGATGATGGCCCGTCCCGTCTCTACTGTAGGTTTAGGATATCGCATGACTCAACGATGATGGCCCCTCCCCGTCTCTACTGTAGGTTTAGGATATCGCATGACTCAACGATGATGGCCCCTCCCCGTCTCTACTGTAGATTTAGGATATCGCATGACCCAAAGATGATGGCCCCTCCCCGTCTCTACTGTAGATTTGGGATATCGCATGACTCAAAGATGATGGCCCCTCCCCGTCTCTACTGTAGATTTAGGATATCGCATGACCCAAAGATGATGGCCCCTCCCCGTCTCTACTGTAGATTTAGGATATCGCATGACTCAAAGATGATGGCCCGTCCCGTCTCTACTGTAGGTTTAGGATATCACATGACTCAACGATGATGGCCCCTCCCCGTCTCTACTGTAGGTTTAGGATATCGCATGACTCAACGATGATGGCCCCTCCCCGTCTCTACTGTAGATTTAGGATATCGCATGACCCAAAGATGATGGCCCCTCCCCGTCTCTACTGTAGATTTGGGATATCGCATGACTCAAAGATGATGGCCCGTCCCGTCTCTACTGTAGGTTTAGGATATCGCATGACCCAAAGATGATGGCCCCTCCCCGCCTCTACTGTAGATTTAGGATATCGCCTGACTCAAAGATGATGACCCCTCCCCGCCTCTACTGTAGATTTAGGATATCGCATGACTCAAAGATGATGACCCCTCCCCGTCTCTACTGTAGATTTAGGATATCGCCTGACTCAAAGATGATGACCCCTCCCCGTCTCTACTGTAGATTTAGGATATCGCATGACTCAAAGATGATGGCCCCTCCCCGCCTCTACTGTAGGTTTAGGATATCGCATGACTCAAAGATGATGGCCCGTCCCGTCTCTACTGTAGGTTTAGGATATCGCATGACTCAAATATGATGGCCCGTCCCGTCTCTACTGTAGATTTAGGATATCGCATGACTCAAAGATGATGGCCCGTCCCGTCTCTACTGTAGGTTTAGGATATCGCATGACTCAAATATGATGGCCCGTCCCGTCTCTACTGTAGATTTAGGATATCGCATGACTCAAAGATGATGACCCCTCCCCGTCTCTACTGTAGATTTAGGATATCGCATGACTCAAATATGATGGCCCGTCCCGTCTCTACTGTAGATTTAGGATATCGCATGACTCAAAGATGATGGCCCGTCCCGTCTCTACTGTAGGTTTAGGATATCGCATGACTCAAAGATGATGGCCCGTCCCGTCTCTACTGTAGGTTTAGGATATCGCATGACTCAAATATGATGGCCCGTCCCGTCTCTACTGTAGATTTAGGATATCGCATGACTCAAAGATGATGACCCCTCCCCGTCTCTACTGTAGATTTAGGATATCGCATGACTCAAAGATGATGGCCCGTCCCGTCTCTACTGTAGTTTTAGGATATCGCATGACTCAAAGATGATGGCCCGTCCCGTCTCTACTGTAGGTTTAGGATATCGCATGACTCAAAGATGATGGCCCGTCCCGTCTCTACTGTAGGTTTAGGATATCACATGACTCAAAGATGATGGCCCGTCCCGTCTCTACTGTAGGTTTAGGATATCACATGACTCAAAGATGATGGCCCGTCCCGTCTCTACTGTAGGTTTAGGATATCGCCTGACTCAAATATGATGGCCCGTCCCGTCTCTACTGTAGATTTAGGATATCGCATGACTCAACGATGATGGCCCCTCCCCGTCTCTACTGTAGATTTAGGATATCGCATGGCTCAAAGATGATGGCCCCTCCCCGTCTCTACTGTAGATTTAGGATATCGCATGACTCAAAGATGATGACCCCTCCCCGTCTCTACTGTAGATTTAGGATATCGCATGACTCAAAGATGATGGCCCGTCCCGTCTCTACTGTAGGTTTAGGATATCGCATGACTCAAAGATGATGGCCCGTCCCGTCTCTACTGTAGGTTTAGGATATCGCATGACTCAAAGATGATGGCCCGTCCCGTCTCTACTGTAGATTTAGGATATCGCATGACTCAAAGATGATGGCCCGTCCTGTCTCTACTGTAGGTTTAGGATATCGCCTGACTCAAAAATGATGGCCCGTCCCCGTCTCTACTGTAGATTTAGGATATCGCATGACTCAAAGATGATGGCCCGTCCCGTCTCTACTGTAGGTTTAGGATATCGCATGACTCAAAGATGATGGCCCGTCCCGTCTCTACTGTAGGTTTAGGATATCGCCTGACTCAAAAATGATGACCCCTCCCCGTCTCTACTGTAGATTTAGGATATCGCATGACTCAAAGATGATGGCCCGTCCCGTCTCTACTGTAGATTTAGGATATCGCATGACTCAAAGATGATGGCCCGTCCCGTCTCTACTGTAGGTTTAGGATATCGCCTGACTCAAAAATGATGACCCGTCCTGTCTCTACTGTAGATTTAGGATATCGCATGACTCAAAAATGATGGCCCGTCCCCGTCTCTACTGTAGGTTTAGGATATCGCATGACTCAAAAATGATGGCCCGTCCCCGTCTCTACTGTAGATTTAGGATATCGCATGACTCAAAGATGATGGCCCGTCCCGTCTCTACTGTAGGTTTAGGATATCGCCTGACTCAAAAATGATGACCCGTCCTGTCTCTACTGTAGATTTAGGATATCGCATGACTCAAAAATGATGGCCCGTCCCCGTCTCTACTGTAGGTTTAGGATATCGCATGACTCAAAAATGATGGCCCGTCCCCGTCTCTACTGTAGATTTAGGATATCGCATGACTCAAAGATGATGGCCCGTCCCGTCTCTACTGTAGGTTTAGGATATCGCATGACTCAAAAATGATGGCCCGTCCCGTCTCTACTGTAGATTTAGGATATCGCATGACTCAAAGATGATGGCCCGTCCCGTCTCTACTGTAGGTTTAGGATATCGCATGACTCAAAGATGATGGCCCGTCCCGTCTCTACTGTAGGTTTAGGATATCGCCTGACTCAACGATGATGGCCCGTCCCGTCTCTACTGTAGGTTTAGGATATCGCATGACTCAAAGATGATGGCCCGTCCCGTCTCTACTGTAGGTTTAGGATATCGCCTGACTCAACGATGATGGCCCGTCCCGTCTCTACTGTAGGTTTAGGATATCGCCTGACTCAACGATGATGGACCCTCCCCGTCTCTACTGTAGATTTAGGATATCGCATGACTCAAAGATGATGGCCCCTCCCCGTCTCTACTGTAGATTTAGGATATCGCATGACTCAAAGATGATGGCCCGTCCCGTCTCTACTGTAGGTTTAGGATATCACATCACTCATGGAAGGCAGCCAGCCCTGGACTCTGTGAATCAGACTCAGCCGTCAAAGGTAGAAACTCATCATCACATCCTTCAATTGCAAAGACCAGTTCAAGACTCTATGGTACAAGGCGGATATGACATCACTCAAGGCCTCTGTCCCTCCTTCTCCCCCTCCACCCTCTACCCTTTCAAGGCACTCTCTGTACATCTCCTTCTTGCGGTGTTTTACCGTGAGCCCCTCTCCTCCTCGGATCCCCCCACAGAGACCCCCTCTTCTTCGGATCCCCCCCACCCCCCAGAGCTCCCCACTTCCTCGAACCCCCCCTCCTCCCCCTCTATTCAGTTCTTAAGCCCTTGCATCCCCACATTCTTGGCCACCTTGGAAAGTAATAATTCTGTAATTGGCGCATAATGTGACTTACGGACCTTTGTTGCCAGGGTAACGCGAATCGAGGGATTATAAATGTGTGTCTGTAGCATAAAAGCAATCTTTTCTGCCATTTTCTCAAATGGCTGTTGACGTTCGTCTCATAGTTTCATTAAATAGTCTTAGGATACTGATAAGAAGCTCCCCGGGCGCAGGAGCTCTGCTGGGCAGACGCCCCCCCCCCGTGCCACCCACACCGCGGCGTGTTTACATCCTAAAAGAGCTATTTGCACCAGCTGATCACTCGGCGAAGACACTGAGACTTGTTTACCTTCTGTCTCATGTTGGCTGCTGTGTTAATCGGTGCGTGAAGAAAATTCTGTAATTAGTACCCCTTGCTTCAATTAATCACATAGAGCCACATGCATCAACATTGTAAATAGCGATTAACTAATTGCATTTTTCTGAGAATCACAGGGGCATATTATCAAGGGGCTTTATCTCCGCTTTTTTGGCTTTAAAAGCCAAGAAAGCGGAGATAAAATTATCTCCCTATTACCTAGCTGTCGCTAACACCAGTTAGCGACAGCTAGTAGGAGATAGCGACCATCTTGGGCCCCACTTTGCATGTCAGTGATATTTATCACTAATGACATGCAAAGTGGGCGTGCCAAGATGTTAGCGACTGGAAACAGTCGATAACATCACTATCTCCTATTACCAACTTTTGGAGATATTCGCGCTAAGCGCGAATATCTCCAAAAACTAACACCTGCCCTGAGCAGTTCTTAGCCATGTTATCCAATGGGAGGTGGATAACATGGCTAAGACCATTAGCTCGGTAATGCATGAATATCGCTGACTTTTCAGCGATATTCATGCATTGCGGCAGTTTTTTATCGCATTTGCGATAAACCTTGATAATAGCAAGGTTTATCTGCGATAATTTCTAACGATGCTTAGCGTTAAAAAATTAGTTGCTAAGCATCGTTAGCGATAAATATCGCTTAACGTTGGTAATATGCCCCACAATTAGGTAATCTCGATTCCTAGTGGGTCACAAATGACCTACCTCGTGAATATAAATGAGGTAGGTAGCAATATGCGAACCATCTTTAAAATCACGGGGACGGTGGGCTGCTGGTGTCAGCAGACCACCATGTCTGTGATTGCTTTTAGATGGATGTATGACATTACAACGCATGCTTTTACCACGCATGCTTTTACATCGCAGTTTTTACAACGCATACCATTACAACGCATAGCGCTTTGGGGTGCTGGATAGTGAATAATTTAATTTACTATTCCAACTCCAGTCCCCGTGGATAGTAGGGAAGGTGTTGGATAGTAAATTACATCTATTCCCTATACTAGAGCGCCCCCCAGCGCAATGCGTTCTAATGGTTTGCGTTGTAAAAGTTGCGATGTAAAAGCACTGCGTGGTAAAAGTTACGTTGTAAAGGATGTTTCCCTTTTAGATCAGTCAATCATATTTTTTTGTGAATGCAGCTCCTAAAAGGAAAACGGGTTGCGTTCAAAAAAGAAAAATTAAGGGAGGATTTACAAAAAAGGCACGCAACGCAGCGCAGCCTCCGCGAGGCTGCGTTGCGTGACAGGGAGGGAGCAGGAGAGCGCCATTGCTTCAAATATATGGCTCTCTCCTCCCCTTTCCCTTGCGCCGGCGCTGATTACTGCTGCCCTGCGCCATGCACACTCCTAAGCACCATAGCGCTCGGGTGTGTGCATTAGTCTTGCATTGGTTTTGTACACAAAGGGTACCCTTCTTGTACAAAATACTATGCCTAGACACCATGAAAATCTTTTCCCACTATGTATGCGTGCTGCACGGAGCAGCATCGAAGAATTCTGGGTAACCCAATAGACCCTTGTAGGCTTGGGCAGTGAATCGTATAGGGTGAGGGGTGGCTACAAGGGATTTCGTTTTTATATCCTTTAGATTGATTTGTTTGCAAAAAGTCTCCCTAGTTGGTTATTAACAATCCAACCCACATGTATCTGTAGAATTACAAAACCAATTATTACTATTGATTACATTGAATGACAAAAGGAAAAGCAGCACACGGAACAGTCTATTTATATGAAAAATGTATGTTTTTATATGAATCAGAAAAAGATCAAATGACGGGGATAAATGATACAAATCACTGTAAGCAAAAAAGTCACGAACAGATGTGTGTTAAAATCAAAAAATCAGTTCATAACATAACATCAGCTCCATTAGTTAACAAAAAATAACCAAGTCCATTTTGTGCAAGGGTTATTTCACAGCAAATCAAATTGCTTTGGAGATGATGTCAAGGTCGATGTTTCGGTCTTTTGTAGCAGATGTCTATAAGACCATCATCAGGACTAAAATGTTTTGCAGAAAAAGCCCCTTGACAATACTTAGAGGTGAAATGTTTGGGGCAGGTAAATGGCAAAAGGATAAACACCACCGCAGAGATCTATCAGCGGTCATAAGCACGTGATTCTGCTAAGTTATCCAACGCAACATGGACCAACGCTCATGAAGTCGCAGTTCGATTTGATCAATTATTGGTGTGTACAAGCGGCACATCTATGGAGTTCTTGCTGCAGTCTGTTCCCACAGAGCAGCAGGCATACAAAGTGGTAAAAGCACAGAGAAATGAAAGCATTATTCTTGTTAGCGCCTCCTTTCAAGGGGCATTAAACGTTTGGTGCAAAACCATGTCTACAGATATATGTGAATATGGTTTTGTGTCAAAGAGCACGGGTGGCTGCATGGGAACGCCCGTGTTCCATCCATGTAACGCCCCAGCGGTGCTAAGTAATGCAAAGCAATGCCTCACGCTGCTTTGACCTACTTTGAAGATTCTTTCCAGCGCAAAACAAGTTTTGCGCTGAGAAGTAAATAGCAAAAAAATCATTTTTCACTGTTTAGCGTCACTTTTGTGATGCTAACCGAGCGCAAAATGTTTGTAAATCCCCCCCTATGGTTTCTTTTATTTTTTTAAGAGTAGGCAGTGGTCCGTGGGACCTCTGCCTGCTCTGAATACATGTTTGTACTACCATTCTAAGAGGAGAAAGGGTCCCCTGGCGATCCCTTCCCATTTGCAAAGGGTTACCAACGACTTGAAGTTGGTAGTAAAATGCAAGTGATTTAAGACCGCATTTTGGTCGTAAAACATTCTTACATACGGCTGCTTCTCGGTATTAGGAAGGGACAACTTAAGCATTCCCCTTCCTAACACAGAATCATAAACCCGATGTGCATTTCGATAATTGTTTACCCAATGACAAGCAGGGTTTGGTATGTAGGAAGGTGGAATCTGATTGCATGGTTATCCCCACTTGTTTCCTGGTGTTTTGCGGGATTTCGACTTAGTTTAACTGGAATCCTGCTAATCAGGACCCCGTCTATCTGCTTTCTCCCTAAATTGGTTGTTAATGTACTTTAGGTACACTTGAGATTGGATTGTGGGGTACCCTTATAAGTCCCTAGCATATGGTATACTATGTACCCAGGTAAATGCTAACTTTAAAACGGCTGCATAGAAACATGTTGTGTTTGGTGTCAAACACCTTGGAATCATACCTCGGCACCAGTAACTGGTGTGGGAGGTATGATTCCACCCTCCTAGAGGGAGAAATATGACAGCACCGGTACACCCGGTACCAGCTTTCTCGACCCAGGCATCACAAGATGGATGCTGCCAGCCACAGTCACGAGTCTGCCCTCCTGCTGCTGGAGGAAACTTCGGCAGGGGAAGGCTGGACAATAGGTTTCCAGTCACAGGGAGGTGTAACCACCTCCCAGACAGGCTTTAGTGTATTGGGGCTGGGTGGGTGCACTCCAAGAGTGCTTTGAAGTTTGCACGGGGGACACATTTGGTGTCCCTGTGCATAGTCCAGCTCAAACCAGTTGCAGGAGCCATTTGCTCCTGCTCTGGCGCGAAACTGGACTAAGGACATGGGTGTAGCCACCCCTCTGTCCTGATCCTCCCATAGGTAGGTCCCCAGAGTTTGTCCCACCCCTTCCTTGGGTATAAAGTAGGAACCCCTGACTACATGACTTTATATTTTACCTGGATGAAACTCTGCTAAAGAAACCAAGTACTTCGCCGATCTACACTACGCTGGATGACTGAAGAATCTCCCCTGGAGTAAAGGAGTTGCTCCCTTGCAAGGCCGGCACCTAAACGCATCTGACCGGTTTGCATCTCCGCAGCTCCTGAAGGACTCCGAAGATTTTGCAACACAGGAGGTGGGTTCCCAAGCTTTCCCGAGATAGACTAGAGCTCTTAGCAAACCTGAGAACCACAAGCCTTGTGGGGACCGTGCAACCCATACCCCTGGACACCATGCTCATTTGCAGCAGCATATGCTTTTAGGTGAACCCTGAGGCTGTGCTTTGGGCTACTTGTAGTCCAAGCCCGCAGCAGTGTTTCCACCAAAGATTATGGGCCTACACTCCACGAGTGTTCTGTGGGCTGGTATTTTGTGATTCCTCTCAAGGTCCCTTCGCGATCCCTGGTCCGTTGGCCTGTGGGTCCCTGTGAAGGCAACTTTAACTTTCAGTGGGCTTACCTGGTTGCTCTAAATGTGCCCTGACTCTCCATTGCTTGAGGAGTCCCAGGATCTTGCAGATTCACACTGAAGCATCATTTTTCTGACCGCATGGGTTGCAGTTGCCAATGCTTGTTTGTATCCTATCTGCACACTGACCCCCCAGCAGTCGACATCTTTCGTGGGACAGCTCGCCTGCAGACTTTGGTCATCGTCGACGTCTCCTGGTCCCCGTGGCTGCAGAGTCAAGCTTCACCTCTTCACACCTGAAACACCTGACATCGGTGGGCATTCGTCTACCGGGCCCCTGGTCACCCTGAAGTGACCCAGACTCTGTCCTCTCTGCTTTCAGGTTCTTCTCAGCTCTGATCCAGGCTTGGATCACACCGGACACCTCTCCTCTTGCTGGCAGCAGCACTTTGCAGCATCACGCCATTGAAAAAGACGAAGATTCCCGACACCATTTGACACCTATGCACCTGGCTTCCCTGGGTAAGGTAACACGAGTACTGCAGTGCTCACATGGGTGCTGCCCTTAGAACCTTCTATGTTTGAAAGGGTTTGCTCAAAGTCCTCTCCTAAGTATCCTTAATCTTTAAAATTCCAACCGCGACTTATCCATAGAGTTGTACGGAGTTCACGGCTGTGTTCTCACACTGCCCGCGTCATCTGTGGGTTCGCTGTGTAACTACCTTGGGTGGTTCCTTGGGGTCCCAGTGATTCTACGTGCTCTAGGCACTGTGTCTAGTCAAGTTGTGGTTGTCATACCATGTTCTTAGTATATTGTTCGGTCTCCCCCTGGAGCCCGGTGTGTTTTGTGCTATATACTGTCGTTCTAGTGCTTTAATATTGTGTACCTTGTTCTCTAATCTCATAAAGAGGTTAGTAGAGAGTGTTTAGTGATAAATACGTATATTTTATATATACCTTGTGTGGTTCTCCTTTCATTTGGTCATGCAGGAGGTTGTAATCTGGTAAGCCAAGCTGCTTTACATTCCTTCGAGACTTAGCCTGAAGGCTGCTCCCCACAGCTACCACTAGGATAACTTTCAATAAAGGTTGTCTTTAACAAAATGATCAATAAGAGACATTTGGACTGGTGCAAGGTGCCCACTAGAATAGTGGATAGCATATACCAGGCCAACTTCTCACATGGTACATCAGAAAATTGGCTTTTTTGGGTTGTAAATGGCTCAATTCTGCAAATAGGGCCGTTTGCCAGCAGAAATAAGCTTCTGACATCTGGCCCATAATCTGATAGAGACTTCTAGCCACAGATTACTTACCTTAAAATTATCCCCAAGCATCAGACTGGATCTGGGAATTTTCTTGAGCAGTGCCACTGCGCATGGCAGGTGGTGTTGTTTGGCCCTGCGTGGCGTCGTCCGTGCCGGATGTGACGTGCGCTCTGCCTATATAGACTCCAACTTTGCGCACTGATGTCAGTTCTTTTGTTTCTGCTCCGTTCAGTGCATATCTAGGAAGAGGTATCCCTAGTACATTTTTTTACTACCTTTCTTTGATGTTTTGTCAAAGTGTTTTGAGGTTTTCCCCCTGAACGGCAGGTTATGTCATCCAAGAAGGCTGGCTTCAAGACCAATCGATGTCGGTGACAGACCCACACCTTTTGCACCTCTGGTGGCTCGAGGATGACCATGACCCTGAGACCTGGTCCGATTGCTGCACCATGCACCCAAAGAACTTTAGGGAGCAATCCCTCAAGCTCCTGGTGACTGGACATGCGATGATCAAGATCCTTGTCGAGGGGAAGGTTCCGGGAGAGGTTGCAGAGTCTGAAGAGTTTGTTGCACTCAAAGTCATTGGGTCATTGGGGTAAGTCCCACCTCAAGAAAAAGAAAACGTCGATTCATGCTACAAATTCTTCTCATATGTCGGCAGACAAAACCAGGAAATGTCTCTTGAGGCCAGGCTCCATGATTGAGCCAGGACCTAGGCTAGCTCCGCTCCTCCCAAAGTTTCCAAGAGCCGGAGTGACCCACACCCTCTTGAGAGAGTTTTATGAGGATATGCACCTTATCTTTGGGTGGCCCGTTCCCTCAAGGCGCCCGTACTAGACCCATGGTAGTGGTTCTGGTATCAGGCAGGCGCTAGGGATCCACAAATGGATTTGGATCTACACCAGTTGTACCATGTCAACCTTTCCCAGCGCTGGCCCCCAGGCTGACGCTCTTGGCAAAGGAGGCGCCAACCGGCGGTGCCATCCCCATTTACATCTCCATCTCTGACACAGTACCGGAGTGGCGTCACCCGACGGCAACTCTGGAACCAACTTGAGCCATGCCTTTCAGGCAAGAGTGGGGCCCTAGTGCTATGGGCTGGGACTTGGGAAAGAATGGGAGGGGAATGGGAGGGGTACCTGGAGCCTGAAAAATACCAGCCTTATGAATCCCTGGACTGGTGTGAGCATCTGGGTGAAGCCAGCAGACTAGACATTTGTCCAGATACTGGCATGCTTTCTCCCCCCAACGTGGCTAAGGAGGAGTGTTAGAATCGAATGTGCCATTGCCCCATCCCCCCTTGATTTATACCGTGTTATGTTAGCATTCATGTAGATATTATGCATTGATCGCTATTGCAAATTTGTGTGACCAGCCTTTTTTTTTTACATTGTGCAGGCTAAAGTTAGCATTTGAGACAAATTTTTGCTATCTGTAGTCGCCATGTTACGCTGTAAGCAAAGCCGGGCCTCTGTGCCCCCGCTCTCTGCTTGCCTCAGCAGAAGATGTTGTTCAGAAAGTTCCTCTTATCTTATTCAAGGTTGGAACCCAGATGCATGAAGAGAATAGTTTATTAAGCGTTGCATGCCTATCCCTGGACATAGTTATGCTCCCACACTAGAGAAAGCTGAGACCGAGTAAGATGTCCTTGAGACCCTGATAACCTGTATCCATTTCGCAGGTGGTAGCTCTTCCCTCTGTGCCTTCTTTGTTCAGCTTTTGCCAAGCAGTATTTTTCTATAAAGGACGGGGCTTGAGATGTGTTGGAAGGTTTATTTTGTGTTACCAAGTATTCTGTCGTCCGTCACTCAACAGCTATCCCATGAGGCTGGTCAGACCCGGCTCCACTGCAGAGTACTAGATAATAAAGGTCTCCCGACTCTTCTTTTCTGGGAAGGCTGAGAGGTGGTCGCGAGTGACCAGGGTGACCCATTTTGGGTGCCTTCCTTCAGTTGGCACCCGAACAGGTACGCAATCGGGCTGACCTATCTGCCCGGAATCGGGTGTAGAGGATGGGCCGCATTGGGTCGGATGGGCAGATCGGGGATCCCCACACAATAGAGCTTAGTTCTCGCAGCTGCTCTGCATGTCTGATCAGGCGGTGCCTCTCCCAGTGGTCATCCCGGCTGGGGTCCTGAAAAGGCAAAACCCTTGGATCTGACTGTTTGGTCCAAAGAGTCAGTGGTAGAGAATAACTTGGCTCAACTTGTGTGCACTAGGTAAGTTTGTCTTGCCTTTTGGTAGGTATGGCGCCATCTTGTATAATCTTGAATATGGTCTGAGGATCATTCTTAGCTTGTTTTAACTCGGTCGGTCTGCAGATCCTTCAGATACAGAGTGTTTGCAAACGCTCTGCTAGGCCACCTGCTGAATTTGGCTTGCTCTTGAAAAGGCCTGGGGCTAGAGCCTATCTTCTTGTCTGGTGCAGTCTCTGGACTGTCTTGTTTTGGTACAGTCTTCGGACTGTCTGGTGCAGTCTCCAGACTGTCTTGTTATGGTACAGTCTTCGGACTGTCTTGTCATGGAGCAGTCTGTAGGCTGTCTGTTGGATTCCCTTTGTTTGGTATGTGGTTTGTTTCATATGAACAGTGAATGTGTCTGATATTACGATGCCTTGTCTGAGTAAATTGTGGTGTGTGGGGTGCCACTGTTCTTCTGCTGAAGCTCTGTTGGAGGTGAGACGAACGGCGGCACCAGAAGGCACCCCGAATTTCGATATGTATTCCAAGCACGACATTGGCCCTATTATGTTTAGTACATTATGGCACAAATATACTCGGGACAATGCCGAGCTTCAGTTGCCACTGACAGGTACCTTTGATGAACAGAAATTGAACTATTTGTAGGATAAATTAGTTGCCAGAAGAAGTATGCAGCCGATGTTTGATTCCCTCCAGGTCTGGCAGAAGGAAGCTAGGCAAAGGCGCATGCGAGCAGAGAAGGAGGCCCGGAAAGGAAAAATGCAAACAGTAACACAGAAAGCAGTAGCGTACGACAGAGAGAAAATAGAGAAGGGTATAGAGTGTACTGATGGGAAGTTTTGGTTGCAGTGTGATAAGTCTTAAGTCGCACAAGAGGAAGGTGATGCCTTTGTAGATGAACTCTTAGAAGCCTGCCCCCCCTCCATACACCCCACAAAGGATATATCCTGTTGTTCCGACACCTCAGTCTTCCGCTACTCCTGTCTCTGCATCTGGCCCCTCTGTCTCTGACCCAGCTGTTTTGATTACGTCTCCGCCTGACCCTTCCCTGCTCCACAAACTGCGGGTGCAGTAGCTGCAAGTCCTACCGCTGTGTCTGCTGTCCCCGCTCATGTTTCCTCACCTTCTCTCACCGCTTCAACGGAGTCACTACTAACATTGGTGCCTGTCCCTTCCTCCATTGTGTCTTTCCCAGACATTTCATCCCCGGCATCGTTGGGTGCAGGGACACGAGTGCGTGGGTTGGACAAGGGAATTGGGCTGCGGCGCGGGAGCAAATGGGGCAGGTGCTGATTCGATCAGATGTTGGGGACGAGGAGGAAAAGATGGTAGCTGATCAAGCCGCACAGTGGGCACGGAGTCTGATCTATAGTGTAGAGGACGTGTGGAGTGTGTTGAAAGATTTTGAGCCATTTGTACAGCCGCATGCTCTCAAGCATATGTCGGCTACATTGATAGGGTTGTGGGAACAGTGTTTTGGTGGTGCGGCACCACAAATAATTTATGACATTCGCGACCTCGTACACGCTACTGACAGGGAAACATCCTTTACCATGCATCAATTACAGTGCGGTATGTTACATCGCAGTTTTGACTATACAAGTCGTTACATCGGCTTGCACTGGAGGGCGCTCTAGACTAAGGAATAGTGTAAATTACAAGTCCAACACCTTCCCTAGTTTACGTAGACTGGAGTTGGAATAGTAATTCACACTGTCCCTAAGTCCAGTACCCTCCAGCGCAAGTCGATATAACGACTTGCGGTGTCAAGACCGCGATGTAACATACCGCGTTGTAATATAACGCATTGTATCATCATACAGCCCTACTGACATGGCCCCTAATGATGTTTTTAGTAATGTTGCAACAATGATTGGTTATCGAGGTAGACTGCAGCAGAAAACATCGACAATTGTGTCCCAATTCCCGATGAGGGAGGTACACCCTATTTTACATCCTAAGATTCCAGATCGGCGTAATGCTCAGGATATTTTTGTTCAACAACGGGTAGAGGCTCGTTTTCAGTAACAATGGGTTTATACACCATGGAAAACAAGTGAGATGTTAGCCCTCAAGAGTCAGCTGCCGGATCCAAGGAAAAATCCAACTGCATATTACAAAGAATTAATGGAGGTCGCCTCATGGATAGTGATGACACTGGCAGATATCAAGATGTTTTTTGGGTCGTTGGTACCAGTGGATATATGGTGGCAGGTGCATATACAGGACCATGTTGTGGAGTTGGGTGGCACTTGGAAGGAGAATAGGGCATGGGATCAGGAACATAAACCTGGTGAGAAGCCTAATTAATTAATTATGTGCTTATATAGCGCTGGAATCACTCCCGAAGGGGTACCTCCGCGCTTCGACCGCTGCGAAACCCTTCCTGGCTTCCCTGAGAGATGGTCCCTTAATGGGTATCTCCAGGGTGAGACCAGGCATCCCCGGCGGTCTGGTGGGGCCGTTAGTGAAGATGAGGCAAGCTAGTGCCCAGAGTTGCCGAGTGTGATCGCTGATCAGAGTGGGCGAGAGAATTATCGAGTCCGCTGACCCTGGTCCAGAAACCTGCCGCGTCGGGAATCGAACCCTGGTCCCGGGCCGTCCTCTGCTCTCGGGTCTGCCGCCTCTAACCAGTGAGCCACACTACTCCACGAGGCTGAGATACTGGCTTTGCAGAGTCGTATCATTACCTACATGCATTCTCTCATTCCACCCAAACGAGTAGATTGGGATAAGTTAACGGCATGTGGTCAAAAGAAAGATGAAAGTGTGTAATATGTTTTAACTTAGTTTGAAGAGGTGTTTCTGGTTTTCAGTGGACCGGATTTATTGGTGGAAGGTGGTGTCCAGTTGTTTGTTAATAGATTTGCTACGAATCTGCTTCCTGAGATCGCGGCACAGTTGCAGGCTTCTAAGAGCACCTTGCATACCACCTCCCCTTCGGTGATATTGAGTATGGCTCAGTACTATGAACCTAGAAAAAGGAGGAGAAGTTGGAGAAGAAGAATAAGGAGTTGGAGACTAAGGTACTAATGCAACAGGCAGCAAGGGGGTCCGGCAGATGACGTGGCACGGGTCCGGCCCAACAGTCGCGTGGCATTGGCAGAAGTGGCGTTCCAATGAGGCAGGAAGAGGTGTGGCGCCGCGGCCAGGGCGACTGACGCTGGAATCTGGGGACCACGGTTCGATCCCCGGCTCCGGCGGCAGGTTAGCCCAGCACCATGTGACTCTGGGCAATAGCTCGCTTAATCTTCCCGACGGCCCCCAGCGCCTAGAGACCCTTACGGGTGATTGTGCGCTTTACAAATGTGGACTTTTACTTTAACCAGTGTGCTTATTGTAGGAAGGAGGGACACTGGCAGAGTGAGTGTCCGAACATGTTGCAGAAGGTTGCGGCCCCAAGAGGTTGGGAGTCTAGTGGACGGAGTCTTGGTGAGAGCAGTCATGATGAGTTCCAGGCTGGGGCATCCTCGGGGGGTCGCTCCGATCAGAACTATTTTGATGACCCCTCGGAAGGCAATACTATCACAACAACTATGATCTGCGCGAGGCGTCAGGCATGTCATATAACTAGGACAGCCAAGGACAGGGTGAGGGATCAGTTCAAATGCCTGTAGATCAGTGTGGTCCTTTTATCACAGCGGATTTGCATGGTTCGGCTAAGAAGTTTCTGGTGGATACAGGTGCAATAAATAGCTCTGTTTCTCGTACACTGGTCCCCGGGGCAGCCCTGTCTGGCCATAACAATGTCTCGGTAGGCTTTTCAGGCGTACCGGTTGTGAGCCCCATCTCCGAACCCCTTGCTTTGACTATTGGGCCTTTCACTGTAGACTCGGCATTCTTATTGACAACGAATTGCGGAGAACATTTTATGCGATCAGACTTGTTGAAAAGGTTGCATAGCACAATTTCATGTTCTCCAGATGGTGTTTATATGACAATAGGACTGGATGTAGCCTGTACGTCCATTTCAGGTCACTTCCTTCAGGAGGGAGCTTCATTTGCCTTTATATTGCTGAGGACAGCTTAGGTCCTAGACCTTAGTTTACCCTTGGTGGCAGTCAAGACTAATGACTTGATGGAAGTACTTCAACCAGGAGTTCCCCCTTTCGAACAGCTTCTCCCATTAAACAAAACACTTGCTGATGCCCTGCTTAGGACCAGGTCCAAGCCCAACTCAGGGGCTCCTGTGAAGAGGACAATTGCCCACCACCACCTCCCCACTCCAGGGGACACTAAACTCTTCACGGAGCACCCAACCCCGGATAGGTTGGTGTTATAAACCTCCACTTTACATGTAAATACTGGTGCATTCCCAACTGCACCGCCGGATCAGGAATCCAAGAGGCTGGACAATTTAGACTACAAAATGTTCTCTTGCACCAGCTTGGCATTGTGCTCACTGAACAGCACATGTCTTTTGGGCCTGTTTTCCCAAGCAATGTGAGATACGGTTGTGCAGGTCCTGCCAAGAGTCCCGTTGGATTCGCACGCCATGCTCTCCGAGGCTGTTGCAGGCGGGAGACATGCAGCTAAGTACGCCATTAGATCTGAACTAGACACCACCGACTTGCTAGGCAGAGTGGTAACATTTACCGATTCTGTAATATTCCTTATTACCGAATCGGTAATACTGATTTGGTAATAAGGAATACCTTCCCATTCGTTCCTATGGGCCTGGAGGCCCATGGGAATGAATGGGAAGCCATTCACTATTACCGATTCGGTATTACCGAATCTGTAATAGCGGGAGCATATTCAAGGGTGGCAGGGTGTCACATTGACACCCTGTTGCACCCCTGAATCGTTCATGTGTGCACATGTGGCGCACATACATGCCCTAAGGGCATGTATGTCTGCCACATGGAACTTTGAAAAAAGCAAATAATTGCTTTTTTAAAGGTATTCGGTATTTACCACCAACTTGTAGTTGGTGGTAAATAACAAATCCTTAAAGCAAAAATGCACTCACTTAAGTGCTACCTACATAGGTTTTAAGGATTTGGTAATTTACCGATTCCTTAAAATAAGGAATCGGTAAATTACCGAATGCTTATTTACAGCCTCCTACATTGGGAAGGGCTAAATACCGGTCGGTAATGGGAAATTCACCGATTTGTGGCCGTTACCGACCGGTATTTAGCTACCTACATCTGGCCCATGGTGATTTAAAAGGTCTTAGACAACCTTAGAAAGCTCTCTAAGTGGTAGCTGTGGAGACCAGCCTTCAGGCTTAGTCCAGGAGTGTGAAGCAGCTTGTTTTACCAGAATGCAATCTTATAGTATAGATTAAGCGAAAAGAACTACACCAAGTGTTTATAATTTTTTTAATTTATTATATAATACTCTCTAGTACATTCAAATATCTCCTACATGGAGATAAACACAATGAACACAATACTTTAGCAAAGAAACATAGTAAATAGCATGTAATAATTTGTGGACCCCAGGGGGGACCAAACCATATACTGAGAAAGTGGTATAAGAACCACTACTCGAGTCAAGACAATGTCGAGAGGACGTAGAAGTGCTGGGGACTACGTGTAAGTCGTGGTTGGATTTTTAAAGATTAAGGACCCTTCCCAGTGGACCCTGAAGAAACCCTGTGGAAGACAGAAGGTTGGAGAGCCACCCCACCCATGGATATCCTAGTACCCACGCTACCTAAACCAGGGAAAACGGGTGCGTATGTGTGAAGTGGTGTCGGAAACTGCCGTCAAACCCAATGGAGGACTTCAGGAAAGTGCCGCTGCTGAAGAAGGAGAAAGTGTCCAGTGGAATTCTGAGGTGGCTTCTAGATGAGGGGTACCTGCAAGCAGAGGAGACAGAGTCTATGTCACCCAGGGACCCTCAGGATTGAAGAGGAATTAATTCCCCAACTTGGTCAGCAGACTTGATAATTCTCGCTTTGGTGCTTACTCTAATCAGGGGTTCCACTCGGCAACTCTGGGCATTAGCTTGCCTAATCTCCACAACGGCCCCACCAATTCCGGGGATGCCTGGCTCCACCTTGGGGACTCCCAGCAAGGGACCATCCCACAGGGAAAGCCAGGACGGGTTCCCCAGAGTTATACAGCGCCGGGACGCCCCGTTGCTGGGGCAGCTGTGCGCTTTACAAGTATACTACATTTACATTTACATTTACATTTACATAAAATGCGCCACAGGGTGTGTTTGCACACATGTCACACCAGGCCCGCCCCCTTTGTTCACCACTTTGCAAACGCACCCCCTGGCGAGTTGTAAGTTTTGGAATTAATTCCCCTTCAATACTGAGCCCACCAGGTACCTCCAGTATGCGCCAAGGAGCTGCGTTGCAGAAAGGTGTTCAGAGGTCACGCCCCTTTTCACACCTCTCTGCAACACAGCTCTGTGGCGGTTACTGGAGGTACCTAGAGGGCTAGTTGGACCCTAGGGACCCTCAGGATTCAAGGGGACTTAGGGCCATATGTATCAAGCAAATTTGCATTCGCAAAGGCCGAAATTCGCAGAACTTCGGCCTTTGCGAATGCGAATTTGCTAAATGGTATGTATAAAGCAAAATCTGGTGCAAAACAAGGAATTGCAAAATTGTGATTCCTTATTTTGCAATTGCATTTAAGGAATTGCAAATTTTGCGATTCCTTAAATGCAATGTATGAAGCTAAAAAAATTAGCAAAATGTCCTTAAGGAATCGCAAATTACCACCAACTTCTAGTTGGTGGTAAGTTGCGAATTCCTTGAAAAATGCACATTTCTGCATTTTTCAAAGTGCCATGTGACGCACATACATGCCCTTAGGGCATGTATGTGCGCCACATGTGCACCCATGCATATTTCAGGGGTGAAACAGGGTGTCCTTTGGACACCCCTGCACCCTTGAAATTATTCTCAATTTGCGATTAGCAAATTGCGAATCGCAAATTGAGAATAACTTCCAAATCATTCCTATGGGCCTCCTGGCCCATAGAAATGAATGGGAAAGTATTCCTTAATTGCGATTCGCAATTTGCTAATCGCAATTAAGGAATTTTTAAGAAATCGCAAAAAAATGCAATTTTGTACATACATACTTATTTGCGATTCTCAAATAGCCATTTCTTAAAAATCGCTATTTGAGAATCGCAAATAAGGTTGGTGATACATATGGCCCTAAATCTCTCAATTTAAAATGGCCACAGGGCGCGTTTACACAGTGGTGAAGGGAGGGGATGGGGCCTGAGGTGACGTGAGCAAACACGCCCTGTGGCGCATTTTAAGTTGGGAAAATAATTCACCTTCAATCCTGAGGGCCCCTGGGGGCCAACTAGTCCACCAGGTGCTTCCAGTAAGCGCCACTGCGCTGCGTTGCAGAGAGGTGGTCCAGGCCGTGCTCCTTTTTACAACTCTCTGCAACGCAGCTCTGTGGCGCTAACAGAAGCTACCACAAAGTCAAGTTCTAAGTCCTAACTTTTAGGGTTAGTTAGGAGAAGCACATCTAACATCACTTCCAAGCATCCAGGACTTAGGGGGCACAACTTAAGGACCCAGGACTCACTCCTGTATACATTGCCTCTAAGTTAAACTTAACTGCTTGACCCATACAGTCCTGCACACATGCTGTCTTCAACACATACAAACAGTGAGTCACTCATTCATGCATCTATGCACTAAGTAATACCCCCCACTGAACCATACAAAGACTCAGACACTCATACTGATTCTCAAAAACCAACTAATAACCTATATAGACACTCATGCAGCTATTCACCAACCCATGCAGCCACTTATACACAAAGGAGAGACTGATACAGATATTTACTTATTTAAACATTACTCACCAACCCATGTATTCACTAAGATACACTTAATCAGTCAGTTATACAATCAATTTTTCACAAAATAAATCACCCATTTAGACACTTATATACCCATTTATTCTTCCATCGACCTTGAGATATACATATATAAAACATATTTAGTTTTCAGAAAAACCCATTCACTGGATGATGTCATCAGTGATGTAATTTGAGATGTCATGAGTGATGTCACTGACCGTGTCATGAGTGATGTAATATGTGACGTCATCAGCAGTGCATTGCGGGCGCGCGAGTTATAGTTAGCTGAACTAACTATAACGGTTGAATTTCAATGGTTATTTCTCCCTTTTCAGACACTGAATTAATTGACCTAAATGGACGGAGCTGGTGCTCACCCCGTAATGATGCCCTGGGCATTCTGACGCCTTCCATCGTGGTATCAAGACACCGTCCCCGACCAGACATCAGCTCTCCCAACCTACAAAAGTACCCCAGACTCGGAGCTTGCACCGGCATGGCATTGGACACACCGATGGTGGCAAGTGAGCAGTGAAGCCACCGTGCGCAGGACCTACAATGGAGCACAGTGCGGGGGTAGGGGCTGGGGTGCAGCAGCCTGGGTGCACAGGTGCAGGCAAATGATGTTCCCATAGCTAATAATCTAATCTCTGGCCATACTGTGGGAGGGGTTAGGTGCATCAGCCTGGGTGCGCAGGTGCAAACAAGCGGTAGAGAGACAAAATATCGAAATTAAAATATCGATATACAATAATATCGATGTTTTAATTTCGATGGAATAGAATATCGATGTGCAATAATATCGATAGACAGAATATCGATATTAAGGCACGTATGTTACTAATATCGAAATTTTGTTTAAGGTTATGTATTTTATTATGTTGTTTATATGTTTGTTAAACATGTTTTTAATGTATGTTTAGAAATTAGTAATTTTGTTTACATTTAGCGTTTTAGTATCAGAGCGGGTTGTGGGTTTATAGGGGAATAGGGTGGGAAGTAATTTAATTATAATTAATTAATTAATATTTTTTAAAATATGTTTGATTAATAAATAATTATTAATGAATAGGTAATTAATTGTTATTAATTAGTTAATTAAATTAATTAGAGTTAATGTAGTAATGTTTATTATTTTTTGTTATTAATAAATAATTAATTGGCAATTAATTATTATTAATGCGTTAATTACATTAATTAGAGGTAATGTAGTAATATTTTTAATTTTTTGTTAGTGTTATTAAATAATTAATTGGTAATTAATTATTATTAAGTGATTAAATGACAATTACATTTTTTATGTGATTTATTTATGTGTAGTGGGTTGTGTGTTTATGGGGAAATAGGGTGTGACATAAATAAATTAAATTAATTAAAGAGATTGTATTTATTTATTGGTATTTATTGTTAATTAATTGTTAATTAATTAATTGGTAATTAGTTTTTTTAATTATTTCATAATATTAATTATAAATAATTTATTAATAAATATTGTTTATTCTGGTAAATATCTTAATTAATTATTAATTGGTAATTACTTATTAATTGGTAATTAATATGTGTTAATTAGTTAATTTATAATTACATCAATGTAATAATATTAATTGTTATTAATTGATTAATTGATATTTATATTAATTGTGTTTTTTTGTATGTGTAGTGTGTTGTGTGTTAAAGGGGGAGTTGTGTGGGAAGTAATGTTTACCCCCATGCTAGCCAACGCTTTCCCTACTGTTGCACCCTCTGGAGTGGGAATAGTAATTTTTACCCCTACGCTATCCAACGCTTTCCCTACTGTTGCACCCTCTGGAGTGGTATTATAAATTTTTACCCCTACGCTATCCAACGCTTTCCCTACTGTTGCACCCTTTGGAGTGGGAATAGTAATTTTGACCCCTACGCTATCCAACGCTTTCCCTACTGTTGCACCCTTTGGAGTGGGAATAGTAATTGTTACCCCTATGCTATTCAACGCTTTCCCTACTGTTGCACCCTTTGGAGTGGGAATAGTAATTTTTACCCCTAAGCTATCCAACGCTTTCCCTACTGTTGCACCCTCTAGAGTGGGAATAGTAATTTTTACCCCTACGCTATCCAACGCTTTCCCTACTGTTGCACCCTTTGGAATGGGAATAGTAATTTTTACCCCTACGCTATCCAACGCTTTCCCTACTGTTGCTCCCTCTGGAGTGGGAATAGTAATTTTTACCCATACGCTATCCAACGCGTTCCCTAGTGTTGCACCCTTTGGAGTGGGAATAGTAATTTTTACCCCTACGCTATCCAACGCTTTCCCTACTGTTGCACTCTCTGGAGTGGGAATAGTAATTTTCACCCCTACGCTATCCAACGCTTTCCCTACTGTTGCACTCTCTGGAGTGGGAATAGTAATTTTCACCTACGCTAACAAACGCTTTTCCTACTGTTGCAATATGTGGAGTAAGTATATATATATATTAATTTATATGTAGAGTTTTTAATTTATTTTAAATGTATATGTATTAGTTATTATTTTTTAAATATGTTTGAATGTTTATATTTATAATTTGTTAAATTATATGTATTTTTTAATTATTTTAACATTATTAATACATTTAAAAAACGATATTTTTAACTTCGATATTTTTGTGCTACGGTATTTTTTTTCCGATATTTTTGTACTTACCTTTATGTAGATAGAAATCCGATAATATTGATGTCGATATTTTTGTGTCGATATTTTTGTATGTCTATATTCTGTCTGTCGATATTATGTCATAGATTCCAAACAAGCAATGTGACCGTCTATAGTGATGTGATCTCTGACGTCATTCAGTCACATGTCTGTCTCATTTTAATGACCTGCTGGACCGTATTGTAGGCCTGAACCAGCGGGCAGCACTACCCTACAGACATGTGTAGAGCGCAGTGCTGCAGTAGGGGAGGGGTGCATCAGCCTGGGTGCCCAGGTGCGAACAAGCGATGTGGCTGTCCGTAATGATTTGGTCTCTGATGTCATTCAGACACATCTCTGTCTCATTTTAAGAACCTGCCGCGCCGTACTGTAGGCCTGAGCCAGCGGGCAGCGTTGCCTTACAGACACGTGGCATTGGCTTTTAGGGCACTGTAGTGAGCTCATTACTAAGTGTACATGCACACAGGCTTCCGCTACTGCATTACACGTGCACATTATGCTTCTAGCATGCGCTCAGTTCCTTTGTATGTAAACGTTAGCATAACATATTATTATTTAACCTTGTGTATTCTCCTGCAATCCAACTCCTCTTTGAACCCCAATTACCATCTTTTGTTGGTAGATCATACTTCAAAATCGAAGGATGCACTCAACTGGTGTTTTCTATTAAGCTTGAAATAAACCTTCATTTACCTCCAGACGTTTCCACCATTAAATTATTTCTCCCTTTTCAGACACTGAATTAATTGATCTAAATGGGCGGTGCGGGTGTTCACCCCGTAATGATGCCCTGGGCATTCTGACGCCTTCCATCGTGGTATCAAGACACCGTCCCCCACCAGAGACCTCCTCTCCCACCCTACAAAGGTACCCCCGACTCTGAGCTTGCACCAACACGTCGTTGGACACACAGATGGTGGCAGGTGAGCAGCGAAGCCTCGGTGCGCAGCACCTACAATTGAGCACAGTGCGGGGGAAGTTGCTGGGGTGCAGCACCCTGGGTGCACAGGTGCAGACAAGCAATGTTCCCGTAGCTAATAATGTAATCTCTGGTCTCATTCATATGTTTCATTTTAAGGACTTGCTGGACCATACTCTTTCTCGCGGACCCCATCGTCCTAGACAAACGGGTGACGGGACGTAAACACTGAGGGCTGGGTGCAGTAGGCCGACGCTCTGTCTCCTCCTCCCTTTGTTCTTTTGACTCTCCCTCCCCTTCTCCCTTCCGCCCACTCCCTCTCCCTCCCATTCTCACTATTTTCCTTTCATTCGGACTACCTTTCTTTTCCTCTTCCTCATGGCACACATACTTATGTTTCATTTTTGTCTTTCAGGTTTTGTACGCTGCTTCCGAAGAAGTCCCACCCACGTATTTCATGTTATACTGTTGTTTGTTCTAATAAACGTTGTTAGACCTGGCACCTTGGCGTGAGTTTCCCTTCCACTTTTTTGCTGTTGTGCCTCGAATGTTTTGATGGTGTCTGCTACTCAGGGCACTGCGCCACGGCCAACCCGTGCCGCAGTGCAAGTGCTCCCTACTGTAAAGTGTACATGTGATTGATGTCCATGATTGGTTCATTGGATTTACTGTTAGTCCCCAGTAAAGTGCACTAGGAGTGCCAGGGCTTGTGAATGCCAATACTGCTAGTGGGCCTGCAGCGCTGGTTGCGCCACCCACAGAAGCAGCCTTAAAATGTGTCTAGGGTCTGCCATTGCAGATCCTGCGTGCAGTCTGGTACTGTCACCCTGGCTGGGCCAGTGCACACACTTGCCAGCCCCTAAACCTTCCCTTAAACTTCATATTAGTCACCCCTATGGTAGGCCTGAGGGCAGGGTGCATTGTAAGGATAAGGTAGGACATGCCCTAATGTGTGTGGCATGTTCTAATAGTGAATTACTGCCAAATTCGTTTTTCACTATTGTAAGGCTACCTGTTCCCTTCTAGGCCAGATGAGCTGCTGGAATTATTACACTCTATAATCCCAGCAGGCTCAGGGAACATGGTAGAGATTCGTGTTTAGTATGCCTGAACTCAGAATAATAAAATACTTCTTTTAGTAAAGTTTATTTTAATATCCTGTGTTTGCAAATGCTACTTTTAGAAAGTTAGCATTTGCTTGCCTAACCATTTCAGCCCGCCTCTGCTTGGATGTGGATCTGACTGTCTGGTGTGTGTGAGTGACAGGGCTGGGAGTTGACAGGTAGTGATTAGCAGGAGGGCCCCTTAATGGGTGGTGGGAGTTTCCCCTGAATGATGCATCAGGCTGTGCTCTGCCACCACAATGCTGGCTCCGCCCCCCTGGGGGGCGACTGATGACTCAGCCTGCACCTGGCCCAGGAAGGACCGAAGCTTGTCAACAAAGTACTCAGGCCACTCCTGCCCTCTCAATGCCGGCTCCGCCCCCCTGGGGAGCGGCTGATGTGCCTGCCCTCACACTGAATGCAGAAGTCATAAGAACCCACAACAAGTACTCAGAGACTGAAGCAGTTATGCAGAGGCCCCCCTGGCCAGTGAGAACAAAAGAAACTGTGTATAAAAGTAGGAGCCCTGCTCCTTGTAAATTAGATCCAGTTTGCGCAAAGAAGAAGCTCTGCCTGAAGAGAAGGACCCTGGACGCTGCAAGGAGAAGTACTGACTCTGATCCCAAGAGACTGGCCTGTAGTGGGTGCCTTGCTGCTGAAGGAGAGCAGGAGAAGAAAGACTGAAAGACTTTGCTTTTATCCACCTTGTGCTAAAACTTTTACCAAGATCTCCAAGGGCTTGCTGTGAACTTGCCCCCTGACCAGCGCCCCAGGAACAGTGGGCGCTACCCTGTCCCCCTGGAAGAAGGAGCCGCTGTGAGCCAGCAACCTGATCGGCACAGCTGCTGAAGGAAAGAGGAGCGCGCCGTGAAAGAATCCCTGCGCCCCTCCTACGAGGCCCTTGGCACCCCGACCCGCCGAGCACCGCATCTGCTAGCTGGCCGGCACCAGGTGACACCGAAAGGCCCAGCCTCGCTGGACTAATCACCGTCCCTACCGCCTGCCTAACTGCGAAGCACCGCAAGAACGGACTGAGCCAAGTACCCGCTGTGACCTGAGAGGCTTGTGTGTGCCTCACGCTGCTACCCGGGGCTCTGCCCCCCTTTTCCAGGACCTGAGGTGTGTCGCCGTCTACCCGACCCGCGCCGCAACGCCAACCTAAGAGCCAGAGCCGAGCCGCCGCTCGCTCCAACCTCGAGAGGAAGACACCGCGACGTGAACCGCCGAGCCGGCCTACACCCGACCCCTGCAGAAAGACAAAGGTACTGTTTCCCGTCCCGCGGTGCGAGCCGCTGTCCCACCTCGCTCGCACCGCCATCTACTTCAGCCGAGCCCCCGGAGCCGCGCAGTGAGCGCCCCCCGGGCCCCCGCTCTCTCCCCTGACAGCCGCGCAGCGCGCTCGTCAGGCCGGCAGTGACTCCCCGGCCGCCGATCTCGCTAGAAGCGTGAGATCGGGCAGACCGGGTCCGATCGTGGGCGCAGAGAGGCCCTGGCTGATTGAAGTTCTTGCTAAAGGAACGTACCAGGACTAGGGAAGAGTCCGCAACCCTTTTTGAAGCACCAGAACGATTCGTTAACGCTGATACAAAGACCTGTGGCATAATCAAAGAGTAACTGGAACCATTTTTCTTAAACTACGCAAAGACTGTATTTACAAGCCTGATCTAAAGATATATATAAAGAAGATATTTTTACAGAAGTACAGTCTCGTGTCATTGTGTGGTGGGTTGATGGTCGTTGTGTGTGATGTTGCAAATGTTTAACCTTATGTACTCCAGAGTTTAGCCTAGACTGCTTGCGCCACACTACCTAACGGGCAAGTAGGGGTTATTTCTGGGAGTAATCCTTTGCCCTGATTTAGAGGAGAGGGTCCCTGCTTGTCGCAAGTACAAACCTGCGCCAACCAGAGACCCCCAATTCTAACATTGGTGGCAGCGGTGGGATCTCGAATTTACATTTGCAGTGTCCATACATTGACTAGTGACCATTGCACAGTGATTTCAATCCAGTAACTGAGCCACAGATTTCTTTTTAAGTGACTTTGCTCTGCTAGAAGAAGATCCCTTTTTGTCTAAAGCCATGCCTGGAACCAACAGCGTAGAGAAAACCGCGTCTGTGACCTCTGAGGTGTTGGAAATAGAATGGGATGTGTCAAAACTGGAGGAATACAAGAAAGATGAGCTCGTCTTCTTTGCCAAGAGATTCAAGGTTCCACGTGCAGGGTGCAAGAACAAGACGGATTACTACAAAGCCCTGAAAGCCTGGATTGAATCTAGGAATGCACCTGAGGATCAGGAGTTACCTGATGATACTGGTGTACCTGACAAGGAAGGCAGCGTCCATAGCTTTGGCAGAGGCCTGTCGCCAGAGGAGCTGGCAGACAGAAAAGAAACCAGGAATCATGAAATGAAGCTGGCAGAATTAAACGTGAAGAGCCAACTGGAGCTGGAGAGCAAACGGATGGCTCTGGAAGAGCGAAAACTCCAGTTGGAGTTTGATGTGAAAATGAGGGAGATGAGTCTAAAAGAGAAAGCCTTGGATCATCCTCCCTCTGGTGGCAGCACAACGCCGGTGCAGGTAGAGTCAAGAGTGCACATCCCCAAAGATGTAGTTAAAGAGTTCTTTAAGGGGGATGACATAGGACAGTGGTTTAGGGCATATGAGGTAGCCATGCTTTCCCACCGGGTCCCTGAGAAGGATTGGGGAGCGGGGTTATGGGGAAGGTTCCTTAGCGAAGGAAGGGACACCCTGCTAGATTTGCCCACTGAAGACCAGAGATCCTATCCCCATATGAAAGAAGCTTTAATGACCAGGTATGGGCTTACCCCTGAAATGTATAGGCAGAAGTTTAGGGGGTGTAATAAGCGGCCTGGGAACACGTATGTGGAGTTTGTGACTTTTTTTTGCAGAGCACTGGATGGTTGGGTGAAGGGTAACAAAGTGAATGATTTTCAAGGTCTCTTTGATTTAATTGCATGGGAGCACTTGTCTGATCAATGTTTTCCTGAGTTACGCCAGCACCTGATTGATAGCAAGTTGTCCAACCCGAGGAAACTTGCTGAGGAGGCGGACCGCTGGCTCAGCACCAGGGTCCACAAGGGTCCAGTGGGAGACTCCGCCAAGGGTGGGCAGGGTCCCCAGCAGAAGAGTGGGGGGGACAAGGGAAAACAGAAAGGGTTCCAAAAAGGCCCCCAAAGTAATCCCCAAGGGGACCAGCAGAAAGGTTCTCAGCCTCCCCCACCCCCTAAGCAGGATGGGGCCCCGACAGGTCGACCTGTTCCAAAGGGGCCCTTCAATTGTTACAAATGTGGTGACCCGGGGCACATAGCCCGTGACCCCAAGTGTCGCCTGTTTGGAAAACCAGCACCCACTGGTGCTCCGCCCCGACAAGTGACCAGTGTTCACTTAGGAGGAGAAGTGATGGTCCCGGGGGGTGGAGATCCTGTTCAGATGACCCTAGTCTCACTAGGAGACAGTGAGATGGTCCCTACAAGCTACCTGCCCTCTAACACTAAAAAATATGGGCAGGTGGTTACCATCAATGGTAAGAAAGCTGAGGCTCTTAGAGACACAGGAGCCAGTGTGACTGCAGTGAGGCATCACCTGGTGTCTCAGGAGCAGGTTGTACCCCATGCCTACTGTAGGGTTGTCAACGCTGACAATTCAGAGAGTCAGTGTCCGATGGCTCAAGTTCCCTTCGAGTGGGGGGGGGTCTCTGGTACTCTGCAGGTCTGTGTGAGGAAAACCATGCCTGTTGACTGTTTGCTAGGGAATGACTTGGAGGACTCCCCTTGGGAAAAGGTGGAGAAAACGACTCACCTGAAGATGGTGGGTCTACCTGACTGGGCGTGCGTGACCACCCGGTCAATGGCAGCCAGTAGGGGTGATCAAGAGGTCCTGGGGCCTGACGGAGAGGCCCAGGAACCGGCCTTAGGGAGAAGGCGCAGGGCGCGCGGGAAACCGGCCCCTGAAGTTCCCACGGTCCAGGAGGAAGCAGACCTTGAGGGGGATGCCCTGGAGCCTACTGGGGAACAGATTGCCGAACTGGGGGACCTGCCTGAGCTGACCCATTGGCAGCAAGAAGGAGGCCCCTCCAGGGAGGAATTCTGCAGGGAGCAGAAAGAATGCCCTTCTCTCGTGGGTATGCGGCAGCAGGCTGCAGACCAGGCCAATGGTGTTCAGGCCAAAACACATTATGTGTACTGGGAGAATGACCTCCTGTACTCAGAGCCTAAGGCTGCTGAACCTGGGTCAGCCCGTGTGCTGGTGGTACCCCAGAAGTTCAGAGCCTTCCTACTGGGACTGGCTCATGATGTGCCTTTAGCAGGACATTTGGGGATGGACAAGACCTATGACAGGCTTGTCACCCACTTCTACTGGCCCCAAATGCACAAGAGCTCAGATGCTCATTGTAGGACCTGTCCAACTTGCCAGGCAAGTGGGAAGTGCGGAGGGAAGAACAAGGCTCCCCTCCAACCCTTCCCTGTGGTCAGTACGCCATTCCAACGAGTGGGTATTGATATTGTTGGGCCTCTGGACCCCAAGACAGCCATGGGCAACAGGTTCATCCTGGTCTTGGTGGATCATGCCACCCGGTACCCTGAAGCCATCCCTCTGAGGACAGTGACGGCACCCGTGGTGGGGCGTGCACTAATGGGAATTTTCTCCAGAGTGGGGTTCCCTCTAGAGGTGGTGAGCGACAGAGGGACCAACTTCATATCCAAGTATATGAAGTCCCTTTGGCAAGAGTGTGGTGTAACCTACAAGTTCACCACACCTTACCATCCCCAAGGAAATGGGTTGGTTGAAAGATTCAACCGAACCCTGAAGGGCATGATCATGGGCCTGGAAGGTCCAATGAGGCGTAAGTGGGACGTCCTCTTACCATGCCTGCTCTTTGCATACCGCGAGGTGCCACAGAAGTCTCTAGGGTTCAGCCCCTTTGAGCTGCTGTATGGTCACCCCGTGAGAGGACCACTGAGTTTGGTAAAGGAAGGCTGGGAGCAATCTCCCAGGAAACCTCCCCAGAATGTATATAGCTACATGCTGGCCTTCAGAAACCAAACCAGGCGCTTCAGACAACTTGCTGAGGCAAATCTGGAAGCAAGCCAGGAGGAGATGAAGCGGTGGTACGACCAGAATGCCACTCTGGTAGAGCTTCAGCCTGGACAGGAGGTGTATGTCTTGGCCCCAGTGGAACCCTGTGCACTTCAGGATAAGTGGACAGGCCCATTTGAGGTTGTGGAGCGCAAGAGCTCAGTGACATACTTGGTGGACATGAAGACGCCCAGGAATCCTTTAAGGGTCTTACATGTCAACCGCCTCAAGCCCCACTTGAAAAGGTCCGAAGTGGGCATGCTGTTGGCCACTGATGATGGAATGGAAGAGGAGTCTGAGCCTCTTCCTGACCTCTTAGTGGCCTGTGAGAAAGATGGGTCAGTGGATGGAGTTAACCTCTCACCCACCCTGACCCCTGAGCAACAGGAAGACTGCCGCCAGTTGCTGGGGCAGTTTCCAGACCTGTTCTCCCTGGTTCCTAGTGTCACAGATTGGTGCGTCCATGATGTGGACACAGGGGACAGCTTACCTGTGAAGCACAAGGCTTACAGGGTAACTGACAGGGTACGGGCCTGCATCAAGGAGGAGGTCTCCAAGATGCTTGCTCTTAGGGTGGTTGAGTCTTCCAGCAGTCCTTGGTCCAGCCCCGTGGTCTTGGTCCCAAAGGCTGCTGCGCCGGGAGCCACACCTGAACTCCGGTTCTGTGTGGACTACAGAGGACTCAATTCAGTCACCAAGACTGACGCGCACCCTATCCCCAGAGCTGATGAGCTCATTGATCGGCTAGGGGCTGCCCGGTTCCTCAGCACGTTTGATTTAACGTCTGGGTACTGGCAGATCGCCTTGACCGATGGGGCAAAGGAGAGGTCAGCATTCTCCACACCAGATGGGCATTTCCAGTTCCGGGTTATGCCATTTGGGATGAAGAATGCCCCTGCCACCTTTCAGAGGTTGGTCAACCAGGTGTTGGTCGGGCTGGATGAGTTCAGTGCCGCCTACCTGGATGACATCGCAGTGTTCAGTGGCACCTGGCCAGAACACCTGCGGCACCTCTGGGAAGTGTTGATGGCGCTGCGCAAGGCAGGCCTCACAATCAAGGCAAGCAAGTGCCAGATTGGGCAGGGTTCCGTGGTGTACTTGGGACACCAAGTGGGGAGTGGCAAGGTGGCACCCTTGCAACCCAAAATTGAGACCATCCTGGCTTGGGAACCCCCCAAGACCCAGACTGCAGTGAGAGCCTTCCTGGGGCTCACTGGGTATTACAGGAGGTTTGTCAAGGGCTATGGCACTATTGTGACCCCCTTGACAGAACTGACTTCTAAGAAGCAGCCCAGGAATGTGATTTGGACTGACACCTGTCAGAAGGCTTTTGACACCCTGAAGACTGCCATGTGCACGGCGCCCGTGCTCCTGGCTCCTGATTTCTCCAAGGAATTCATAGTGCAAACAGACGCTTCAGAGCATGGTGTAGGGGCTGTTCTCTCACAGATGACTGAGGAGGGCTGGGACCAACCCGTAGCCTTCATCAGTAGGAGGTTACTTCCACGGGAAAGTAGGTGGAGTGCAATAGAGCGAGAAGCATTTGCTGTGGTCTGGGCGCTGAAGAAGCTAAGACCCTACTTGTTTGGGTCTCACTTCCGGGTTCAGACGGACCACAGGCCCCTCAGATGGTTGATGCAAATGAGGGGTGAGAACCCAAAACTGTTGAGGTGGTCCATCTCCCTACAGGGTATGGACTTCACGGTGGAACACCGCCCTGGCACAGATCACGCCAACGCTGATGGTCTGTCCAGATTTTTCCGCCTTAGTGATGAGGAACTCCCTGGGGAAGGGTAGTTCTCCCCACATTTCAGCTGGAGGGGACACGTGTTAGACCTGGCACCTTGGCGTGAGTTTCCCTTCCACTTTTTTGCTGTTGTGCCTCGAATGTTTTGATGGTGTCTGCTACTCAGGGCACTGCGCCACGGCCAACCCGTGCCGCAGTGCAAGTGCTCCCTACTGTAAAGTGTACATGTGATTGATGTCCATGATTGGTTCATTGGATTTACTGTTAGTCCCCAGTAAAGTGCACTAGGAGTGCCAGGGCTTGTGAATGCCAATACTGCTAGTGGGCCTGCAGCGCTGGTTGCGCCACCCACAGAAGCAGCCTTAAAATGTGTCTAGGGTCTGCCATTGCAGATCCTGCGTGCAGTCTGGTACTGTCACCCTGGCTGGGCCAGTGCACACACTTGCCAGCCCCTAAACCTTCCCTTAAACTTCATATTAGTCACCCCTATGGTAGGCCTGAGGGCAGGGTGCATTGTAAGGATAAGGTAGGACATGCCCTAATGTGTGTGGCATGTTCTAATAGTGAATTACTGCCAAATTCGTTTTTCACTATTGTAAGGCTACCTGTTCCCTTCTAGGCCAGATGAGCTGCTGGAATTATTACACTCTATAATCCCAGCAGGCTCAGGGAACATGGTAGAGATTCGTGTTTAGTATGCCTGAACTCAGAATAATAAAATACTTCTTTTAGTAAAGTTTATTTTAATATCCTGTGTTTGCAAATGCTACTTTTAGAAAGTTAGCATTTGCTTGCCTAACCATTTCAGCCCGCCTCTGCTTGGATGTGGATCTGACTGTCTGGTGTGTGTGAGTGACAGGGCTGGGAGTTGACAGGTAGTGATTAGCAGGAGGGCCCCTTAATGGGTGGTGGGAGTTTCCCCTGAATGATGCATCAGGCTGTGCTCTGCCACCACAATGCTGGCTCCGCCCCCCTGGGGGGCGACTGATGACTCAGCCTGCACCTGGCCCAGGAAGGACCGAAGCTTGTCAACAAAGTACTCAGGCCACTCCTGCCCTCTCAATGCCGGCTCCGCCCCCCTGGGGAGCGGCTGATGTGCCTGCCCTCACACTGAATGCAGAAGTCATAAGAACCCACAACAAGTACTCAGAGACTGAAGCAGTTATGCAGAGGCCCCCCTGGCCAGTGAGAACAAAAGAAACTGTGTATAAAAGTAGGAGCCCTGCTCCTTGTAAATTAGATCCAGTTTGCGCAAAGAAGAAGCTCTGCCTGAAGAGAAGGACCCTGGACGCTGCAAGGAGAAGTACTGACTCTGATCCCAAGAGACTGGCCTGTAGTGGGTGCCTTGCTGCTGAAGGAGAGCAGGAGAAGAAAGACTGAAAGACTTTGCTTTTATCCACCTTGTGCTAAAACTTTTACCAAGATCTCCAAGGGCTTGCTGTGAACTTGCCCCCTGACCAGCGCCCCAGGAACAGTGGGCGCTACCCTGTCCCCCTGGAAGAAGGAGCCGCTGTGAGCCAGCAACCTGATCGGCACAGCTGCTGAAGGAAAGAGGAGCGCGCCGTGAAAGAATCCCTGCGCCCCTCCTACGAGGCCCTTGGCACCCCGACCCGCCGAGCACCGCATCTGCTAGCTGGCCGGCACCAGGTGACACCGAAAGGCCCAGCCTCGCTGGACTAATCACCGTCCCTACCGCCTGCCTAACTGCGAAGCACCGCAAGAACGGACTGAGCCAAGTACCCGCTGTGACCTGAGAGGCTTGTGTGTGCCTCACGCTGCTACCCGGGGCTCTGCCCCCCTTTTCCAGGACCTGAGGTGTGTCGCCGTCTACCCGACCCGCGCCGCAACGCCAACCTAAGAGCCAGAGCCGAGCCGCCGCTCGCTCCAACCTCGAGAGGAAGACACCGCGACGTGAACCGCCGAGCCGGCCTACACCCGACCCCTGCAGAAAGACAAAGGTACTGTTTCCCGTCCCGCGGTGCGAGCCGCTGTCCCACCTCGCTCGCACCGCCATCTACTTCAGCCGAGCCCCCGGAGCCGCGCAGTGAGCGCCCCCCGGGCCCCCGCTCTCTCCCCTGACAGCCGCGCAGCGCGCTCGTCAGGCCGGCAGTGACTCCCCGGCCGCCGATCTCGCTAGAAGCGTGAGATCGGGCAGACCGGGTCCGATCGTGGGCGCAGAGAGGCCCTGGCTGATTGAAGTTCTTGCTAAAGGAACGTACCAGGACTAGGGAAGAGTCCGCAACCCTTTTTGAAGCACCAGAACGATTCGTTAACGCTGATACAAAGACCTGTGGCATAATCAAAGAGTAACTGGAACCATTTTTCTTAAACTACGCAAAGACTGTATTTACAAGCCTGATCTAAAGATATATATAAAGAAGATATTTTTACAGAAGTACAGTCTCGTGTCATTGTGTGGTGGGTTGATGGTCGTTGTGTGTGATGTTGCAAATGTTTAACCTTATGTACTCCAGAGTTTAGCCTAGACTGCTTGCGCCACACTACCTAACGGGCAAGTAGGGGTTATTTCTGGGAGTAATCCTTTGCCCTGATTTAGAGGAGAGGGTCCCTGCTTGTCGCAAGTACAAACCTGCGCCAACCAGAGACCCCCAATTCTAACAAACGTGCATTTCCATATATTTGTGTTGTTTTAATAAAGGTTATTTTTTTTCCAATAAATAAGTGAGTGTATAGGTCTTCTTTTTCTGACAACACTTGTCTGTAGTTTATTGTGAAAATCTTATGTTTATAGGAGGTTATGAGGGGAAACATTTGTAATTTTGCGGTGCACCTACCAAATATAAACCAACAGATTATTACATAAATGAAGCCTGCGTAATTCTACAACTGCAAGGGTTCTATGCGTGTATCACTTTTTAACACCATGTGTACTGCCCCTGTGATTGCAGAACCAATAAGGCACTGCCTAGGACCACCGCGGCTTCGGGGACTGCTGAGGCCCACCCTGCATATTTAAGTAAAGCCCCGGAGGGTGGCAATCCCCGGACTTCAGTTGGCCTTGAAACAGTAAACAATACCCAGGAAGGTGGCGATCCCCTAGGCTGTGAAACGTCTCTGTGCCCTTCCGCGTCTAATTTACATGTGACATTAAGATCCCCAGTCCTGCAGAGACCCCGCAATATAATAATAGGATTAGCCACGGAACATTACCCACAAGACGCCTCATTTAAATCAACAAGTGAGTCCCCGCTTTTTTTTTTCTCCATTTTTAACTCCGGATCCGCTCTATTAAAGCGCTTCGAAGTTTTCCTCCTCTCGCTTCAACTAGTCAAACAAGGGTTTGCTATCACTGGGAGGAAGCCTGTGATAGCACCCGCCCTCTAATAGCAAACATAAATGTTCAGCGGATGCACACCCCGGGACATTGTATGAGCTGTGCCTGGGAGGTCGCGCTCCCTAGGACCATGATGCATTGGTTAGTAGAAACGCATACTAACACTACTTACACATGGGGAACATCCTTTACAATGCAACTATTACAACGAAGTACCTTTACGACGCAACCATTACAACACAACTTTTACAACGACTTGCGCTCGGGGGCGCTCTAGGATAGGGAATAGTTTCCAACACCTTCCCTACTATCCATGGGGACTGGAGTTGAAATAATAAATTAAATTATTCACTATCCAGCGCCCCCCAACGCAAGTCGTTGTAACGACTTGCGTTGTAAAACTTGCATCGTAAAGGCATGCGTTGTAATAGCATGCGTTGTAACGTCATACATCCCTTACACATGTATAGTACAGCGACCAGAGTGTAGTGAAGAGGCAGAGGAAGTGCAAAATTTAAAAATATAAATCCTACCAGAGGTCGGATGTCATAGTTCAATGATCCGATGACCCTGGGATGAGTAGAAACAGCTACACGAAGAAAACGGGTCTTCAGCACAACACAAGCAACTTTGAAATATTGGTGAGTGCTACCTTCTTTTTACCTCCTCCCACTCGTCGCCAAATTTAGATCCGATAACTGGATTTATTGCAGGAAAATAAGACACCTTAAACACCCACCAACAGAAGCAGACAGCAAGGCAACCGTCTTCTTCAGCACCGTGTAAAAACTCCCAAAGCTCCCCTCATGACAGCCCTACATTCTAACATTACATACTTACATTCTAGTACAATTATATACTAACATTCTACTATGACTTACATTGGAATACTACACAGAGCACATGACTTTACAGCAATGAGCTTATGGTTTCATCCAGGAGTCTTGAGATCGGTAGTGGTGAGTAGTTTGCTTCCCACTCCCTGTATTATATAAACGCAAACTAACACTACTTCCACGGGTATACTACAGCGCCCAAAGCACATCACTTTATAACAATGAACTCCAGATTTAAGCTCACAGTTTATTCCCTGAGTCTTCAGACCAGTAGGAGAAAGTAGTTCGCTACCCACTCCCTATATACTATATACGCATACTAACACTACTTACACAGTTATACTACAGCGACTAGTATCCTACAGCGCCCAGAGCCCATCACTTTGCGCAATCAGCTTGGTTTGATACCCGAGTCTTCACACCGGTAGGCGTGAGTACTCCGCTTCCAGTATAGTATAAACACACGTTAGTGGTCAGTAGTCCGCTTCCCACTCCCTGTATGGTATAAGGGCCTACTAACACTACTTGCACACATATACTACAGCGCCCAGAGCCCATCCCTTTACAGCAATCACCTCGGTTTGATCCCCAAGTCTTCACACCAGTAGGCGTGAGTACTTTGCTTCCTGCATCCTGTATTGTATGAACGCACGATAGCAGTCAGTAGTTCGCTTCCCACTTCCTGTATGGTATAAACACCTACTAACACTACTTGCACACGAATGCTACAAAGACCAGAGCACATCACTTTACAGCAATGAGTTTGCGGTTTAGGCTCAAGCTTTCATACCAGAGTGTAGCAGCTTACCATCTCAGCACCATGTCACTCTGAGCAACACCGCACTTTCAGACCGGTAGGAGTGACTACTTTGCTTTGCTCTCCCCCACAGAGCTTACACTGCTCCTACCCTCCTTTCCTACTTTTCTCACCCTTTTTTCCACTTACTCGCTTCAACGGAATCACAAAATGGCAGCCAACACTTCCTAGTTGCAACCGCTCGCAACCAATAAGCAGCAAGCTCGTGCTCGTAACGCCTCAGCCAATCAGAGGGCAGAATTCCCAAATATCGATATCTGTAAATTTCGATATTTATCCAATACTACTGAATGGATTTACACCAAATAAACAAATGAGTGCTTACTAGACCAAGACCCTTCTCCCTGCCAAATTTAGGGTAATTCCGTTCACCCGTTCGACGTGTAGCCTCGTCTAAAGTTCCCTATGGAAATTAACATGGAGAAAACACGTTTTGGGACCCCCCTTTTATCTCGGCCCCCCCTTGACCAATCACCCCCAAACTTTCAACAAAGGAGCTGAAATGAACAAGCAATTAGTTTTGAAAAGTTCATGAAGATTCATAAAACGACGCATACGTTATAAGCAAAACAAAAAATGCTCTTCCTATGGAAACTTTTTCCTACCTATAAATACCTACTGGCGACCGCCAGTAGGTAATACATATACATATATATATGTTATTTATTTAATTATATATTTTAAACATCTAAATATATTGTTATACACTTACAGGTATCTTCCCTATAGTAATGTTTACACACTGTTTATTATCGTAAGAAGAAGCATATACCTATATTCACACAGTTATCTACTTATATGTTATCTATAGTAGCATAAAATAAAATCTTTATATAATCTTTATATTTTTTGTTTTTGAATAACTAAAAAACAATATATGCATGTATACAGATAAACCCACATATTTAAGTATATACGTATATGTGTGAGTACATCTTGCAGCTTGGGAGGACTCTTTCAATTTCCATCTGTCGCTGCACACTGACTTGAGGGAAGTATCAAGAGGATCCTGGGACTTAGAATGCTCGAAAAAACTGTGGCTACCTCCGGGCATCCGACGTTATCCTGTGTACAGGGCCCCAGCTCGAACAGGAGGAAGGAGAGGCAGGCGCTAACCTTTGCGATTGTGAGGCTGAGATGAAAACCGAGTTTGTCGAGTATCAATAGTGCAACTTCTTGCAAATCTGGAGGGCTCGTCTTACTTGCCCCAGGCGTTTCACACTGACGTGATGGTAGTATCAATAATGCAACTTCCTGTGGCTCTGGAGGGCACTTCATACTTGCACAAGACTTTGCACACTGACATGAGGGCAGTATAAATAGTGCAACTTCCTTCGATTCTGAAAGGCACTTCCTGCTTGCACCAGACATTGCAGACTGACATGAGGGAAGTATCAGTAGTACAACTTCCTGGGGCTCTGGAGGGTGATCCAGCGGCGAACCAACAACAACAGATACTCCACTACCATATACTCACCTCGACCCATAAACACACACTCACAGTTGAGTAAACCGCTGGAGTCAAAGTTTATAATTTTTCACAGTTTTCAAGATTAGTTATTTAATATTCCTAACTAACCTTTCACTGATTGAAACGTTCTTTCCACTGGTCAATGGACTATTAGTTGAACTAGTTGATGGTAAAAATTACATAAGCTTACTGTTCCTTATTCAATGTAAATAACCACAGACTCTGGAAAGATTCAAAACTTTATCTAAATTTCAAAATGCATGTGAGCGCTCTCAAATACACCGTGCAGTCACCATCATTCTTAGGAGAGAAATTTCAATTAATCATCAAACACATACTTTGGTCTCATTCAATGAGCAATGCTCAGAAAGGGAGAGGACAGAGAGAACAGAACATCTGCAAATAACGGGAAAATATAATTACCACGAAAGGTGTAAAGATCAATCACCTGGCCAAAGGTCTGGTAAAGGTCCCCCGGGATAGATCAGATGACAAAGACTTCAGGACAGGAATCAGGACAGGATAGATGACCTCTCTAGAATACCGAAGAATGCGTCACACCCCTCTCTGACACTCTCTTCCTCCTCGAGATTCTTCCACGATCTACTGATCTAACCCAATTAATTAGGATAGAAAGTTCTGCATTCGATTCTTCATCAGCATCTCACAGCATCTCTCCCAGCAGCGTCTCCGCATCGACGACTCACAGCATCTCGACTCTGCCTTCAGCAATTCGTCATCTCCCCAACTAACTAACTTACTGAAGCTATCTCAATTATACCTTTCGTTCTTCATATCCCACCCACTAAAGTTTCAATATCGTAAAAATATGAAATCTAATTGGTCAGGCAAGGGAGGAAGATCATCACACCGTGCTTACATGTCTTCTAAATCAGTTCGACCATTGTTCACAAACCCATCCCCTTTATTTGTATTCATAATTTTATTTCACAACTGAATACACATTTATTTGCAACACATTTTTTTAACAGTCTGAATACAAGTCCACATCGTTGAACTTCTCCCTGTCCGTTCCCAAGGTATTACACTTTGCGACCTTGGCTTCCGTTCAACATCCAAGTCATCATTCCTGGTTAACTTTCAGTGGACATGCGCAGTCGTCACGTGACTCAGTTTCATTCAGTTATACATGAGAGGCTCAAATACGCACTAGTGATAAAGTCAAAAGACAGATGTTATTTTCACAAATAAAATGGTCGCATTGTATACCACCCACCTCTACTCTATCCCAGTTTATTTATTAGGGATGTATGTCATCACAACGCATGCTTTTACTCCGCATGCCATTACAACGCAATTTTTACAACGCAAGTCGTTACAACGACTTGCGTTGGGGGGGACGCTGGATAGTGGAATAGTTTAATTTTCTATTCCAACTTCAGTCCCCGTGGATAGTAGGGAAGGTATTGGCTAGAAAATTAAACTATTCCCTATCCTACAGCACCCTCCAGCGCAAGTCGTTGTAACGACTTGCGTTGTAATATCTGCGTCGTAATGGTAGTGCGGAGTAAAAGTTGCGTTGTAAAGGATGTTTCCCATTTATTAGACTTATCCCCGCGTTCGCTTTAGTAAAAAACACTCAATATCGTTCAAACAAGCAGATGCCATGCACGCGAGTCTTCAAGACTCCATTTAGTGTCTTCTGCTCATGCGCAAGAATTTCCCTCCAAGTGATAGCTCGTCATACTACGTGGATGCCGTTGACGCATGCGCAATAAAGACTTTCCCGTTTAAAGCGGTTTTAGTACTTCGTTCATGTTATTCATGTTAGTAAACACGTAGGCAAGCTTCACTAACCCGTGTATTTGTGTGGTGCGCATTAGTTTTATACAAAACTATTTTAATAAGTTGTTAGTAAGTTAAAGGAGCGGATTGCTTTCGAGTAAGTCTCTTTTCCACAAGTTCTTGCCCCATCAAGGACTCTTCCCACCTACGCTGATCATTGCACACTGACAGGAGGGCAGTAAATATAGTGCAACTTCCTGGGGCTCTGGAGGGCCCTTCCTGCGTGCACCGGATGCTGCACGCTGACGTGAGGGCAGTATCGATAGTGCAACTTCCTAGATCTCTGTGGGGCACTTCATTCTTGCACCTAGCTTAGTATACTTTGAGGGCAGTTTTGACGAAAAAAGGTGCCCTAATTAGACCTGGGCGGTAAATTCCGTTCTGCTCGCGGAATTTGCGGAATTTGGGTAATTTCGCGTTCTGCGGAGAATGCGAAATTACCCAAAATTCAGTGCTTCCGCGACTTTGCGAAATTTTTGCTTGTTCGCGTTCTCAACATGCGTGTTCGCAAGATATTTTCCTTCGAGCATGCAAACAGCAATTGCGAACAGGAAAAAAGCATCGCGAACAAGCAATTCCGCGTGTTGGCGAAATTTCTGCGTGTTTGCTGAGATTTTTTACAGTTTTGCGGAGATTTGCGTAACGCGATTACGCAAATTCCGCCCAGCCCTACCCTTCATCAGCTCCTATGGCATTTTCTGGGTTCTTTTTCGTACACATCCACTGACCCAAAACCAGTTTACAAGTATGCAATTGTGGTACTGTGACAAACGAGTGTGTTTTGTATGTAATCTTCGCCTCCGTAGCTTCCTGTGTCAGCACTTCGGGACACAAGCCTGAAAGTACATCATTCTGTCGCGCAGTTCGTGTTTTTTCAGCACATCATGTCCTCTTTTGTACAACCCTCCGAGTGGCTGTGGCCTTTCACTGATGTATGATGCACGTGCAGCAGCCTCCTTCCTATTCACGCCAGCCCTCCTCCCAGGCTCCTCTCTTCTGCTGCCGCCTTCGGGCTGCGATTCCCTGACAATGGTGTGACAAGGGAAAGGACAGGCTGAGGAGGGGAGGGAGGGAGGGGAGAAGAAAGGCGAAGAGCCTAGGGAGCAGGGACAAAAGGAACCGAGACATGGAGGGAAGGGAGCGAGGGACAGCCGGAGAGGGGAAGAAAGGACCAGGAAACCGGCTACAGGAGAACAAGAACTGGGGTTAGGTGTGGAAGGATAGGAATGCCAGCGAGAGAAAGAGAGGGAGATGGGGAGGGAGAGAAGAGAAGAGAAGAGAGAAGAGAAGAGAAGAGAAGAGGAGAGAGAAGAGAAGAGAAGAGAAGAGGAGAGGAGAGGAGAGAAGAGAAGAGAGAAGAGAAGAGAAGAGAAGAGGAGAGAGAAGAGAAGAGAAGAGAAGAGAAGAGGAGAGGAGAGGAGAGGAGAGGAGAGGAGAGGAGAGGAGAGGAGAGAAGAGAAGAGAAGAGGAGAGGAGAGGAGAGGAGAGGAGAGGAGAGGAGAGGAGAGGAGAGGAGAGGAGAGGAGAGGAGAGGAAAAAAGTGATGAGAAGAAAAGAGAAGAGATGAGATGAAGTGAGAAGAAAAGAGAAGAGAAGAGATGAGAATAGAAGAGAAGATAAGAGAAGAGAAGAGATGAGAATAGAAGAGAAGAGAAGAGAAGAGAAGAGAAGAGAAGGAGGCTGCAGTGCAAAGGGAGGAGGCTGAGGGGTGAGAAGGATAGGTATGCCAGTGAGAACGAGAGGGAGTTGGGGAGGGAGAGGAGCGGAGGGGAAGAGAAGAGAAGAGAAGAGATGAGATGAGATGAGATGAGAAGAAAAAGAAGAGAAAAGAAGAGAAGAGAAGAGAAGAGAAGAGAAGAGAAGAGGAGAGAGGGGGAAGAGAAGAGAAGAGAAGAGAAGAGGAGAGAGGGGGAAGAGAAGAGAAGAAAAGAGAAGAGAAGAGATGAGAAGAGAAGAGAAGAGAAGATAAGAGAAGAGAAGAGATGAGAATAGAAGAGAAGATAAGAGAAGAGAAGAGAAGAGAAGAGAAGAGAAGAGAAGAGAAGAGAAGAGAAGAGAAGAGAAGAGAAGGAGGCTGCAGTGCAAAGGGAGGAGGCTGAGGGGAGAGAAGGATAGGTATGCCAGTGAGAACGAGAGGGAGTTGGGGAGGGAGAGGAGCGGAGGGGAAGAGAAGAGAAGAGATGAGATGAGATGAGATGAGAAGAAAAAGAAGAGAAAAGAAGAGAAGAGAAGAGAAGAGAAGAGAAGAGGAGAGAGGGGGAAGAGAAGAGAAGAGAAGAGAAGAGAGGGGGAAGAGAAGAGAAGAGAAGAGAAGAGGAGAGAGGGGGAAGAGAAGGGAAGAGAAGAGAAGAGAAGAGAAGAGTAGAGAAGAGAAGAGAAGAGAAGAGAAGAGAAGAGAAGAGAAGAGAAGAGAAGAGAAGAGAAGAGAAGAGAAGGAGGCAGCAGTGTAAAGGGAGGAGGCTGAGGGGAGAGAAGAAATAACGGGAGGGCTGGCCTGGAGAGAGGGCTCAGGGCGGTGTGTGGGAGAGCAGAAAGGGGAGAGTAGGTGTGGAGCAGCCGAGAGCATTATCAGGGTAGCGCTGCAAGCCTGGGAATCTCAGAACCCTTTAGAAAGTTGCATGAACTACTGATAGCGCTGCGATTCCAATGTTACGTAGCGCTTCCATAGCAATCGAAATAGGATTCACTGGGGGTGGGTGCGTGGGGGTGTTTTTTCCTCCGTTATCCCATATAGTCTTCCCTGGGGGTTCTCTCCCTCCTGGGTGGATCCAATATGGTATCCCCTGGAAGGTTTCACTCCTTCCTCGGTGGATCCCACAGAGTATTCCCTGGGGGTTCTCTCCCTTCTAGTTGGATCCCATGTAGTATTCTCTCTAGGGAGGGGGCTTCACTCCCTCCTGGGTGGATCCCATATAGTGTTCCCTGGGGATTCTCTCCCTCCAGGCTGGATCCCATTCCCTAGGAGGTTTCCCTCCTCCCTGGGTGGATCCCATAAAGTATTCTCTGAAGGGGTTCTCTCCCTCCTTAGTGTATCCCTATAATAGGGTTTTTTGTAGGTTCACCAACACTTTTTGCCCTCATTGTGACGACTGGGCACTAGTTAATGACTCTGGTATGCCCGGAACCCTGCTAACCAGGACTCCATGCCTGTGCTCCGACCTTTAAAATGGTGCATGTTTAATTGACTTGTCCCCGATTAGCATAGCCTAACTCACTTGTAAGTCCCAAGTATATGGTTCCTAGGGTACCCAGGGTCTGCGTGTTAGAGTGTCCCCCAGAGACTGTGGCCCTTTTTGAGCCACCCTGAGTGGGACGGGGTAAAACATGGCTCCCCGTGTAGACTGGAAAGGCAGTTTTAACCAAATAAGTCAACGTTGTCATTTAAAGATATGGCAAAGCCTGAACCTTCCTTTTTAATATTTCTAAATCAGCCCTAAGATAGACCTAACAAACCCTTATACTGTGCGCTGTAAATCAAAAAGAAGAGCATGTACTTTTACATATTCCAGTAAGTCAAAGTCAAAGTCAAAAGAACTTTATTCGAATGTTCATAGTAACATCCATAAAAGCACATTTCAATAAAATACAATTAATGCATATAATTCATATATTACTAAAAATCTCATAAAGTAAAAGTTTATAGGCAGACTACACAGTAAAAAAGGCTTTTAATAGTTAAACTTATTAAAGGAAAAACTCTCGACAAAAACACAATTATCCCTCCATGCTTTTCCTGAATTTGATCGCAAGTTTTAAAAAACTACATACAAACAAAGTGCAATCACTACTTAGTAGTTGGAGATAATAAAGTGCTGGTCGAATTTGTGCAAATTTCAGCTGTTTGAGTATTGGTTTTAGGTATAATTTCCGTGGTACCAAATAAAAAGGGCAGATGAATAAAAAGTGTGCCAGATCTTGCGGAGACTTATCGTCGCAGCCGCAAGCTGGCAACACTTGGCCTCGATGGGCCCCCCTCGGTATGGCCAGTAGAAGATGAAATAAGTCTAGGCGGAACATTGAGAGCAAAAAACGGTCATAGCCTGACAGGGGCCATGACAGGTACGGTTCCATGTGCACAGAGGTTTTTACAAGTACATGTTTCCTTATAATTTCTTTCTTTAGTTCGGCCTCCTCCCGGGCTAAGTACCTAAGAGAAATAAATGACTTCTTCACAGAGGTAACATCAGATTTTCTAGTAAATTCTGGGGTTACAAAAAGATCAGGGTGCCCTAGTTCAGTTAAACATTTTCTAATATATTTAAGCCAGGGGACTTTAGATCCGTTTTCCCAGGTTATTGCTTCTTTTAGAATTTGTTGGGTAAGGGGTATTTCAGTATTTACCCAACAGTTTAGCCAACATAATATAGGTTTAACGGCTAAACTGTCGCTTAGGTATGGCATACCCAGTTCTTCATGGACAGAGAAGTTACCAGTGCCCCTTGGTACCCTCAGAACACGTTTTAGGAAGTTATTTTCTGTAACTTCCAGACCTCTGGAAGGAGTAAACCCCCATAACTCACTGCCGTAACACGCAATAGATATACTTTTTGCTTTGTACAATTGGAGCAGTGCAGCCACAGGGGAATTTCCCATTTTTCTTGCAAAATCAAGTATGGCTGCATTAGCCCTTGTTACCTCTCCTATTTTCCTCTGTACAGCGGGTCCCCAATTTACCTGATGGTCCAGGAGGACACCCAGATAGGAGAATGTCTTAGTCACTGGAATTTTTTCCCCATTAACATTAAAGGTATTTGGTTTTTTATTCCCCAGGCCTACCTTCATGACATAGGACTTTGAGTTGTTAATACTCAAGTCCCGTGAGTACATTAAGTCGTGAAATGCTTTTAACAGGGTTTGTAGGCCTGCTGCAGTCCTGGAAATCAGGACTGCGTCGTCCGCATAAAGCAGTACCGACAATCCTTTCCGGCCTACATAGGGGTAGTCGACTCCCGTGTCTAAGAGGTACTGTTCTAAGTCATTGATGTACAGGTTGAAGAGGAATGGGGCTAGAATACACCCTTGGCGAACGCCCCGGTGTATTCCAAATTCCCTTGTTACTTTTAAATCTTGTGTATATCTGACATTTGCTCGTGTGTCAGAATGCATGTCTGCTAAGAAATTAATCAAATTCTGCTCTATGCCCATTTTTGCCATGACATCCCATAATCTACCTCGGTCTACACAGTCGAAAGCCGACGATAGATCCATGAATGCCATGTGGATTGTACCTTCTCTGGCCATAGTATATTTCCCTAAAATCATATACAGCTTCAGGCACTGGATAATCGTTGAATGACCAGGTCTGAAGCCATATTGAATTGGGGAAATTATATTATTTTCATCTGCCCATGTTTTTAATCTATTTAAAATTACGCCCCCTACCACTTTTGCTACGGAATTGATTAAAGATATTGGTCTGTAGCAAAGTGGGCTACGGCGATCTCCTTTTTTAAATACAGGTATTATGGTAGAAATCCCCCATGACGTTGGGCAGCCAGATGACGCCGCCGCATTTATTACAGCGGTAAGGACTGGGGCCCATAGTGATGGCCGGGATTTAAAGAGATCTGGGGGAAGGCCATCAGGCCCAGGGGCCTTGTTACAAGTCAGGCCTTGAATACCTAGTACAATCTCATTAGCTGTAAAGTGCAAAGAGTTCTCCATAGGAGTAATAAAAGAATATTCTGCCTGTGGCTTATTACTTTTAAAAATAGCGCTAAAGTAAGTAACCCAGTCTTCCTCAGGAATATTGGTACCAAGGGCCAAGTTACTTGGGTCATCAAACAAAGGTTTGTTGATGATTTCCCAGAACCTGGCACTATTACCCAGGATTTTCGGGTCTAAGAGAGACTCCCAAGTACTTGCCTTAACCTCTTTTTTCCGTATTGCGAGGCATTTTTTATATTGTATACGCATGGCTTTGATACAAGTCGGGTCTCTAGGTCTAGCTTTTACGGCTGTCTTAAGGTCTCTGTTGGCCTTAGAGCAAGAATGATCAAACCATTTTGGGTTGTTGCCAATACGCCCTTTTGCTGGCACCGTTAACAAAGACCCCACTGTTGCAACGACCCCCTCAAAAGCAGACAAAGTTTGACCAGGAGATGATGTAGGTGACACACAGATCGACAAATCAGAACTACAAAGGTTATTTATCGATGTATACAAGTTATCACAGTCCACCATAGTCCATTTTAGTCGGCGCTTTCCATTTATAGATTTTATAATTCCACGGCTTTCACTATTCTTTCGCAATTCAAGAATGCCTCCACCAATATTGATGGAAATCGGGTTATGATCGCTATGGGCATTCCATTGAATGCGGAAATCCGAAGCAAAATTCGCAAGATCCGTGGATAATAGAATATGGTCTATATATGAACCATTTAAGTTGCCTTTATACGTAGGGACTTGGAAGAGTGTATGCTCCGCTGTCTCGGACATAGCAGCAACTAGATTGTATTTATCCATCATGTTGTTAAGCTGTGTTCCGCGCCGCGAGTGGTCGAAGTGAAATCCTTTTATGCAGTTGCACCCTAAATATCCCATGGGCGTCTCTCCAGGATTCCCACAGGGATGTGTATTAAAGTCTCCGGCAATCAACAATTTGCTCGACATATTCCCCTTATTGTCACTCAGGAAGTCACTCAAGTGCAGTAGGTTATATTCTCCGAACTGATTAGATGCATTATAAAAGTTAATCAAAGTCAGGGTGTATTTGCCCCTTTTTAACTCAAGTACTTGGCAATTCCTATTTCCTGTGTGACGAATGGTTTTATGGTGTGTAAGTGCCAAGCTTATATAAATTGCCAAACCCCCCTTTGCTCTCCCGCTACTTGAGGGTTCTGCTGGATTGAAAAAACTTTGGTATCCCTCAATCAATGTGAGCACATTTTTTATCTACCAACCAGGTCTCTTGCAGGCATATCACTACGTGTTGTTTAACAAAAGACAGCCAAGTGGGGTCACAGATTTTATCGGTCAAACCTGCCGTATTCCAGGAAACCAGACTTGTAGCATTTAAGTCTATATTTGCATTTATGGATTTAGCAGCTTTTGGAACAATAGACTCTGTTCTAGTGACTACCTGTTCTACCGATACATTGTGATGTTGTTCTGCATTAGATGGTTCACGACTAGGAGCTTCTTCATAGTCTATAAGCAGCTCTGATCTATTTTGTAGAGGTATACACTCGACTGGGGATCTTGTATCTAAACCCATTTGCTCAGTTGTCGATAAGCTGTTAATAATTTCAAAATCATTTAAATCCTTTGTACCGTTACTTTTGTCAAGTATCAACTCACAATTTACAATGTCTTTATATGCGCAGGAAGTTTCCAGTAGTAAAACCCCCAACTTGTAATTTTTACTGTGGAAAAGCTAGGTAGTCTCATTGGCAAGTATAAAGCTACAGGCTGACACCTCGGCCCTGCTAACTTCTGAATGGGACTACTAAAGTCAGTACTGTAAGGTATCAAAAGAATCAGTGCATTAAATCAGATTGAATGGTTGAATGAAATTTAATGTCACTGGTGAGCAGAGTGCAACTTACGAAGTTGCCGCTTTAGTTTCCCAAGGTTTCCAGTGCTTGTTTACTGTTGTACTCAGGGTCTGCCTGCAGACAGCTTTCTGCCCTCCCTTCAGATCATTGGGAATATCTGTATACACAATAATTTACATCTATCAAATTTCTAATTAAAGAATTTTTATCGTTATTTTTTATTTGTTTCTATGTCATTGATTATCCTCATGGCCTCTTTTATCAATTTTATTAAACTAAATCCTCAAATGCTAATTTTGTGCCTGATTATCTTTTACTAATTTGTCGTTACTTGAACTTTGCCAGTATAGCTGTTTTTGCCTGGGTGTGTTATTTTCTCATAAATTGTTTGCCCTGACCCAGGAAATTTACCTTTATCAGGGGGTCCTTGTTTGTTACATATTGAATGAAATTTAATGTCACTGGTGAGCAGAGTGCAACTTACAAAGTTGCCACTTTAGTTCCCCAAGGTTTCCAGTGCTTGTTTACTGTTGTACTCAGGGTCTGCCTGCAGATAGCTTTCTGCCCTCCCTGGGAGAGTGCTGACGCCTCCCAGGAAAGATGACAACAGAGGCCTGCCACTGGAGGAGGTGTTACCTCCTCGAGGCAGGAAGCCACATGGGTGTTGGCCCAAAAGGTGAGCTCCAAACAAGAAGCTGCCTTTGAAGGGCAAATGGGGGACACTTGGGAGAGGGACTGCTCCTTTGTTTAGGTATCTCATAAAACAATGACTCAAAAGGGTGTACATTGAAGGTCAGTTACACGTAGCACAATTAGTTGCTGAGAATAGAATCAGAGGGGGAAGAAGAACCAGGGAGACAAGATGCTTTTGTAACATAAATTGTATTTTAGTGAATATACACATTTGACATATTAAGCTTCATATATTCAAACGTATGGGACGCACTACGTTATATTGAATGACATGTAACTGTGCACAAGTGCTTGTGAAGGATTGTGACGGCGCAAGTGACACATGAGGAAGTATGTACAGCGATAGGAAAGGGCGCAACAAAGAGCAACTGAAGGTAAAAATTACTTAGTTAGGACACCCAAACAATAAATGAAAATGAATATACAATAATTAAAAGGGGTATACTTGAGGGGAGCGCCGAGAATTCCGCTGTAAAAGTCGACTGACACTAGGGGCAGGGAAGGTAAGCCAGTTGTTAAACCAGTTTTCCAGAAGTTTGCAGCCCCCTTGGTAGCCGCTCCTTTGGGTTGGGTTAGGGAGCTCTGGAAACCGAGAGAGGGATCCTACCATCTTGGGAATGTGAGTGCATCCTGGAATAGCTAGATGTCACACTTCCCAGTATGTGGTCATCAGGAACAAGGGAACCTGGTAGCACATTGACTACAAACTGCATCCTACCCTGGGGACACCCCTGGCATCCAGAACCCAGATCTGGACTAGAATAAAAGGAGGACTGAAGAAGGACTGCCTTGCTGCACTGTGGAACCAGCAAAGAGAGGCTGCATCGGCGTGGACGGCACCTGACTGATCTGGTGGCTAGTAAAGGAGAGGGGCTGTGCCCGCTGTGTCCTGCTCAGGGAGAAGCCATCTCCAGAGCCCAGTCAAAGCCAAAAGACTCTCAGGGTCAGGGCGCTGGCCTCCTGCTCACAGCACAGGGACACAAACTATGAGAATCCTGCTGGGGTAAGTTGGTAGCCCAAAGTCTTCAACCCACCGCCAACCACCTGTGTTCCTTCTGCCAGTACCAAGGTGACTTTGAGGGACGTCATCTCTGTGACCAGGACCACCTCACCCCTTTTATGGACTGAGAAGTAGTTGCAACAAGATCCCCCCTTGCCTGCATTGCAGCCACAGTATCCCTTGAGCATTTTCAGCGTCCTTCATCTCTTGCATCAATACAACTTCCAAAGGAAAGCTCTGCAAAGGATAAAAGGGCCTGAAACCGACTGAAAACTGCTTCACCTGCTGAGGAAACTGCTTCTGGGGACCTGGCTGGTCCCCCTGCCCGGCTCTACACTGGAGTTAGTCACCTAAAGTGACCCCCTTCTGACCACATTACAACTACCCTAAACGTTTTGCTGAAAACATTTGTTTCAAATTTCTTGAATTTGTTTGGGGGTTGAGTGATGTAACCTGATTTACTATACAGTGTAAATTCTATATCTCCAGAACCCTCTGGTGGATCTTTTTTGTTGTGGTGTCCAGAAACCTATAAAAATGCAGTATATTTTTATAAATTGGTGTTGAATTTCTTTGGTGTCTTCTCGTTCTTCCGCGATTGTTTTGGTGCTGCCTTCTGCCCATACTGGGTGAATCCCACACAGTATTCTTTTTGGGGAAGGGGCTGCTCTCCCTAATTGTGAAGATCCTATATAGTATTTGCATTGGAGAGGGGCTTCTCTCCATCCTTTGTGGATCCCATATAGTATTCACCTGGGGTCGGCTGGGTGTAGCTCGTGGGAGGACCCCATGTAGATGGTTGGAGAAGGTTGGTCCATAAGGGATGAGAGAGAAACAGATAGCAAGAAGGGAGACATGTCAGGGGTGATACAGGACAGAGGAGAGACAATCAGCGAGAGAGAGGTCAGAGGGAGGAGAGAAAAGAAAAGAAGAGAAACACGGGACAGAGTACAGTTTGCAGAACAAGTAGGCAGAGGGATTGGGAGGAAAGAGAGTAGAAGAGACGGGGAAATACATGTTACAGCAGAGACACCTGCAGAGAACAAGGAGTGAGGGAAAACAAGGCTGGAGGAGGAGGTGGAGCTGCAGGACAGAGGCGAAAGAGAGACTTATGCTGACTGGGTTGGAGAGAAATGAGAGCGGAGAGAAAGGGGTCCTAGATTAAAGCCAGAAAGCAAAGCTTGAGAGTCTACAGGTGTTTCATGACCCTGGCACTCTGTGGGGGCCGCGGCGGTGTCACGGGGTGTGGGTCTGAGATGGTGAGATAGCCAGCTACTTCCCTGCCCTCAGGTCATCTCGAAGAGGTGGCTAGAGACTGTGCCCGTGGGCGCTTGTCAGCACTGCACATGCCAGGGTGTGGCAAGAGGGGTGTAAGGCACGGCACTGAGGCCCCTGCGGAGCAAGGAGCCGAGATAGGGTGACCAACCGTCCATAAATTTCACAGACTGCCCGTTATTTGGGACTCTTGTCCGTTGTCAGTGAGGATTTCTTTCACAGACGCCTTTTGTCCATAATTTTGGGGCTGGCAGCCAGCTGTGCTGTTCCCCTGCCACAATCGCAGGCAGCTCGCGGTCATCTTTTGAACACCTGGGGCTGCAGCAGCCCCTCCCCGTCCTCCCTCAGTCTGTGGACAGACCCATGGTCATTCTGACGGTGGGTGATTATCACTTAAAGAATGACAATCGGCCAAAGGCGTAGCGAAGCACCCGATATATCTGCTTAAGTGGGGGTGTCACAAGGGGGGGCTCAGATAAGTGTTTCTTGGCCCTTTCTGACTTTGATCTGTGGCTCTCAGGTCAGCATAAGGCAGAATAACAAATAAACACAGAAGAATTTAGGGAGACACTCTGGCCTACAGAGTACCCCATGCCAAAGTCCATCCGCAATCCGGCTAAGAATTTGGGGGGGTGGTTTAGTGAGGACGAGACTTGCTGGCGTGTGCTTCGGCACACTGAAATCGCTCAGAAAGTTCCTTCCCCTGCTCCCCAGACCGGCCGAGGAGATGGTGGCACGAGCCCTCATCCTGTCACGCATTGACTATGCCAATCCATTGTGCATCGGCTTGCCCGGCTATCAGCTAAAAAAACTAGAAACAATACAAAATGCGGCTGCTCGAGTTCTGCTTGGCATTCCTGGAAGATCTAATATGAAACAACACCTTCGAGACCTACACTGGCTTCCTGTGTCCAGTTCAAAGCCCTCATTCTCGCTCAAGGGTCCTCATTTATGAGGCCTTGCGTCAGTTTTGCGCTTCCAATGCGCCACTTTTTGTGACGCATCGGCGGCGTAAAACATGCCTCCTGATGCGCACTATTTACAAAGTGACGCATCTAAGCAGATGCGTCACTTCGTAAACCCCTGCGTTATATTATACCTGCGTCAGGTATAATGTATGCAGAGGGGGCGTTCACCCGCAAAAAGCCTCGTAATAGTGACGCAGTGAAATCTATGAGATTTCACTGCGTCACTTCTAGGACTCCGTTGCGTCAAAATCTTGCACCTGCCTCACAGCAGGCGTAAGACTGACGCAGGCCCTTTCACATGGGGCTTTCCCCATGTGAAAGGACGCATTGCTGGAGTTGCGTCACTTTTGTGACACACTCCAGCAATGCGTCACTTTTGCGCCTACAGATACGTCAGAAATACTGACGTATCTGTAACTCCTTGCGACATGATGCGTCATATTATAAATATGACGCATCAATCATGTCGCAGGGAGAGCGCAGTTAAAAAAGTGACGCAGCGCTGCTTTCACGCAGCGATGCGTCACTTCTCATAAATGAGGCCCATGGAGCGCTGCATGGGTCGGGCCACCCTATCTTAGGAGACGCTTTACCTTCTGCGAGCCCAGGAGACAATTACGCTCAGCCGCGCAGCGTCTAGTAGTGGTTCCCCACTTCCACCTCACTCGAATGGGGGGTAGCTCTCTATCTTTTAAGGCCGCAGAAGCCTGCAATACCCTACCTTTTGAATTACGGAACATAAAAGACCTCAGGCTGTTTAAGAAGCAACTAAAGACTCTGATATATATATATTTTTTTTAAATCATGGTTTACTTCGCTGTACATCTATGGCTTTCAGGATTATTTCTGAATAGAAATGAAGTTGAGCATTATATCAGTTCCTTGATATTTTGTAAAATGCAACCCACGTTACAAAACAATAGCTGTTAGTATAATGAATCAAACTTTTCACTTTGTGTTTGTGCCCAGGAGACCAATTTGCGGCAATGGTCACAGTTAACAAGTCACCCCATCCTGTGTAGACACTGTATAAATAGATTTAGAACGCGGCCAATTAAATTGTTGACAAAGTATTTAAACATTTTACAATGTTTGGTCAGAAAAGAGTAGGGGGCATATTATCAAGGGGGTTTATCTCCGCTTTTTTGGCTTTAAAAGCCAAGAAAGCGGAGATAAAATTATCTCCCTATTACCTAGCTGTCGCTAACACCAGTTAGCGACAGCTAGTAGGAGATAGCGACCATCTTGGGCCCCACTTTGCATGTCAGTGATATTTATCACTAATGATATGCAAAGTGGGCGTGCCAAGATGTTAGCGACTGGAAACAGTCGCTAACATCGCTATCTCCTATTACCAACTTTTGGAGATATTCGCGCTAAGCGCGAATATCTCCAAAAGCTAACACCTGCCCTGAGCAGTTCTTAGCCATGTTATCCAATGGGAGGTGGATAACATGGCTAAGAGCATTAGCTCGGTAATGCATGAATATCGCTGACTTTTCAGTGATATTCATGCATTGCGGCCGATTTTTATCGCATTTGCGATAAACCTTGGTAATACCAAGTTTTATTTGCGATAAAAATCACCGCAGCTCAGCGGTAAATGTTTGTCTCTAACCAAGCAATAGCGATAATTATCGCTATTGCTTGGTAATATGCCCCTAGGTTCTTTAATGGCAGTTCCAAGCTCAAAGCACTAACAAGGAATTTCAAAACAAGTCTTGCAGAAAGGATGTGCAATCTCTAAAACCCTCATTTGAAAAACTGTTATATACAGATGAAAGCATTGCATATGATGCTTAATCCTTCTTTGTCCGTTTGGCTTGAGCAATGTTTTCCTGGCGTTTTTGTTTCTTTTTTTGGTCTTTTTCCTTGGCTTCTATCTTTTTTGCTAGGTTCCTGGATAGCACAGCACTTGCCAGGAATAGTCGGGTAAGGGCCAAGATGATAAGACTCTGGGGCATATTAGCAAGAACCTCGTTAAAATTATCGCCGTTTTAGCGGCAGAAAACTGCTGCTAGTACGGCAATAATGGGCTTGATAATACGCGTTATAGAATTCCAATCGAAGCCCAGGTTAGATGTCCTGCACATCTAACCAGGGCTTCTATTGGAATTCTATAACACATATTATCAAGCCCATTATCGTCGTTTTAGCTGTGTATTGGAATCTGGGGACCTCCACTGAGTCATTATTGGAATCTAGGGACCCCGGCCGAAGCAGTTATGATGATTTGAGCTGCCAAACAGTACAGAAAAATACAGAAATAAGCGTCCATCAAACAAATACGCAAATGATGAAATATTTAATTCACAAACAAATATTTTAACAAGCATTGGAAATGCAATAGGTCTCGCATTAGAAAAGTTGGAGCTATTGGTCTTGTAAATGACACATATTTTGTTTATGTGTTGGTTTTTTAAATAGCTAAATTGATAGCTTTGTCATTTACAATGCCAATAGTTATAACTTTTGCAAATGTGACACCTATAGCATTTGTAATGCAATATGTTTTATTTACGTGACTTATATGTATTCATATTACAAATAACAATGGCCTTTATTTTTTTATAATTAATACTTAAATAAAAAGTTATTGTAATTTATAATGGCAATAGGGGTGTAGAGAGAGGGGTGTAGAGAGAGGGGTGTAGAGAGAGGGGAGAGACGCAACACCAACACAAATCCAGTAGCATTAAAATATTTACAATAAAAGTGAAGATAATCAGCAGCTCGTAAAAATGTGATTCTTGGATAACTGCTACCAAATGGAGGGCAAGAACGCGTTAAAATTAAAAAATCGGTAAAATCTGTGCCTGGCTTAATCAATCAATCTTGGGCAAGAACAAAAGCGATTTGAAGAGGACATGACCGGAAACAACAACTGAACAGAAGACTCAGCCCGCTGTAGGGCAAATAATTTTAGAAATGCAAGGTTGGCGATGCATCTAAAATGGTATATGGTTTACCTGAAAATTTCTAATTTCTTAAAAGTCTCAGCACGGTTATAAAGTGAATAAAAAAATATGTGAAACAGCCTCAGAATGAATTAATCGTATGTAGGAATTCATAAATCACCAGACAGGATAACTCAGGAGGTTAATGCGCGCAATATAGGAGAGAAAATGTGTGCGCGCGCCTGACCTCTGGCCACAGACCTCAGACACAGCATACAGTTAACTTGCCTGATTGATACCGAGGGTTGTGAATAACCTGAAGCGATCACTGAATTTAGAGAAGATACCACAGAGGGTTAATTTGTTTATAGCAGGAGTTCTTGTTGTAATTGCAGGTAACAAGTTCCAGTCCTTGCAAAATAACGCAGTGGGCTATGTCTTTGGAGCAAACATCTCCATGCAAATGGCGAGATTTACGTTTGAATATGTGCGAGGTATTTTCTAAAATGAGAGCGTTTGGTAGTAATTAATACCATTATTTAGTTACCAAAAAAACAAAAACAGTAAGACGAACAAGACGGAGGGCATTGCTGTGGGGAGGGGGGAGGAGAAATGCGAAACGGCCGCAGCAGGGGGCGGAGCGGGGAGAGCGGCGATGGGGGAGAGACACGGGCCGTAGTGTGAAGCAGCAGGGGCCTTTGTGCCACAGACCTCAGACACAGCTTACAGTTAACTTGCCTGATTGATACCGAAGGTTGTGAATAAGGTAACAAGTTCCAGTCCTTGCAAGATAACGCAGTGGGCTATGTCTTTGGAGCAAACATTTCCATGCAAATGGCGAGATTTACGTTTGAATATGTGCGAGGTATTTGCTAAAATGAGAGCGTTTGGTAGTAATTAATACCATTATTTAGTTACCAAAAAAACACAAGATCACAGCGCAATAAGAAAGTATAACTTGAATCCTAAAACAAAGGTGAATGAACACAGGCGTGCTGGCCACAGAATATGCAAATCGGTTTAATGCAGCTGCACGCTGCGACTAACACGAGTTGATGTCATCAGGTCCAGGCTTTGGTCAAGGTAGCCAGCAACAGAACCTGTAGTGTCAGAGCACGATTATCCTACAAGTTTTGTGCTTCTTCTGGGCTTGTGCTCTCAAGTGAAGTTAATGGCAACCAGGCAGTCAGTGGATTCTCAAAAACAGAGTGTCCCACAGTTGCATGGCATTCACTTGGGAGGCGAGGGAGGGAGGAGAAATACGAGACGGCCTTGCGGCCGTGAGACGTGTGAAGCAGGGGGCGGGGGGAGCGGATGCCTTTGAAGTGAAGCTAAGCTTCACTTCAAAGGTGTGGGAGGAGTGCGGCTGAGGGAACAGACGGCGATTTAATGATGTGCACGCGCATTTTAGGTCAATGCGCTTGCGCATTGACCTAAAAGCCACGGGCACAGCACCAAATTGCCCAGTTAGGTAAAGTCTGTTTAAGACGCTATAGTCTCGCAAGCTCAATGCGCATGCGCATTGACAGGCGAGACCTAAAAAACAACAATTTAATTTTACTAGGAACGTTGGAGCTTTACTAAATTGAATTGTGGTCACACACTGTGCATGCTGTCATCTGTTCGATGCACTTGCACGGCTTCTGTGAACAAATCTGGGGAGATTAACTTAGTTTTTAGATTCTAATTTAAAATGTCATCACATTTACAGAACATATTCAAGTTTTTAATTTTGCTACTTTGCACACCTTATTGATCCATTAAAATGATTTAATTTTCTAAGCAGCCATGGATCCCCAGAGCAGTGGTGATTGCTCCCGGGAAGCAGTAGTGGGGCGGAAAGGTGGGGGGTGTGGGTTAAAAAAATCACGTACCTGCCAGCCACCGCCTCTCCTCCGTCCTCTTCCTTCTGTAGAAGCAGGAAGCACCCAGGCTCCCATAAGCCAATCACAGCGCTGCAGTGCAGCATTTTGATTGGTCTGAGTGCTGTGGTTCGGTGCTCGGACAGGGACTGGGAGCCTGGGCTCTCCACACAGGCTGACATACAGAGGGTGAAGAACATGCAAAGTGCGCATGACTGTTGGGCCGGCCCAACTATCACGCGTGCTTAGAGAGTGCCACCACTTCTCCTCCCTGCCCCGCCCCGCCCCGCACGCAAAACGGCCTCAGCACGGAACAATAAAAGGATAATAACGTTGCGTTATCATTTCCTTTTTCCTTTTTTGTAGTGCTGAAAGTTGGTGAGGCGACGCTCCTCCGCCTCAGTGAAGGAGCCGCCTCCGCCCCTGAGTAGGTGTGGTTGAACCCCAGGGGTCCCGGTCCACAGGTGAAGCACCGCTGTTCTAGCGCGCGTATATATATAGGTGAATGATAGAAATGCAGGTGTGGGTCAAGAGTCATGGGACTAGGGACCAAGGGGATTTAGGGAAGCAAGGCAACAGCGGGGGATTTACCCCGCGCCCCCCCCCCGTACCTCCCCCAGCAGATTTTACTGGTTTGTATTTCAGGCCTCGAAAAAAACAAACAACACATCTTCCCCGAGCTGTGAAATGCAACAGTGTGTGACTTTATTCCGCAGCTCCTGTCATCTAAATAGAGATGCCCCCTTGTGTTGGATGAATGAACTGCAGAGAGTGAAAGAAAGCGCCTGTGGTGTGAGATGGTGTCTCAAACACCGGTGCAGTGTGCTTGCTCGGACTGGGGGCCAAGGGCCATATTATCAAGCATGGGCGATACATTATCGCCACTTTTATCGGCAGGAAACTGCCGCTAAAGCGGCGATAATGGGCTTGATAATATGCCCTTGTGAATTCCCATAGAAGCCCAGGTTCTGGTGTTTACATGGGCTTCTATGGGAATTCACAAGGACATATTATCAAGCCCATTATCGCCGCTTTAGGGCAGTTTCCTGCCGATAAAAGCAGCGAAAATGTATCACCCATGCTTGATAATATGGCCCCATATTATCAAGAACAGGCGATACAATTATCGTCGCTTTAGCGTCAGTTTCCTGCCGATAAAGGGGCGATAATTTTATCGCCTGTTCTTGATAATATGCCCTTGGGTTTCTAGCAGGGCCTGTGCTTGCTTTTAATAGAATATGTGCCAGTGCTCAAGTTTTCTCAGACGCCTGCTGGTGGCAGGGCTGACTGTCAGGGGTGACAGGTACCAAGGCTGCCTGCTCTTCAGCAAACCCCAGGCGTCCTTCATCCGACAGCGGCCCCCCCCTGTGCCTTTATCTCACTCCTGCAGCTTCTTTTCCACCCCGGCTCGCTCCCTCTCCCACCCTTTCCATCTGTCTCCCCCTCCTCCGCCTTCCCCCCCCCCCTTCTCTCTGTCTTGTAAAAGTCTGAGCATGGAAAAGAAATCCTGGCCCCACAAACGAGTGTAAGTAAGTTACTGTGTTTGTATAAATCAATTTCAGTATCTAAAATAGTTGAAAGCAATAAATACAGTATGAATAAAGCAACGGATCCATATTACACATCACCATCCTCTCCTTATGTTCCAGTAGCAGAAGGCGCACTAGTTTCTGCACTGTTAGTTCAGCCTGGTCGATTGTTCTGGAAAATGATGAGCTGAATCCTGCAGCTTCCTGAGTTCATGGGGAACTCTGGGGCATATTATCAAGGGGATTTATCTCCGCTTTTTTGGCTTTAAAAGCCAAGAAAGCGGAGATAAAATTATCTCCCTATTACCTAGCTGTCGCTAACACCAGTTAGCGACAGCTAGTAGGAGATAGCGACCATCTTGGGCCCCACTTTGCATGTCAGTGATATTTATCACTAATGACATGCAAAGTGGGCGTGCCAAGATGTTAGCGACTGGAAACAGTCGCTAACATCGCTATCTCCTGTTACCAACTTTTGGAGATATTCGCGCTAAGCGCGAATATCTCCAAAAGCTAACACCTGCCCTGAGCAGTTCTTAGCCATGTTATCCAATGGGAGGTGGATAACATGGCTAAGAGCATTAGCTCGGTAATGCATGAATATCGCTGACTTTTCAGCGATATTCATGCATTGCGGACGTTTTTTATCGCATTTGCGATAAACCTTGGTAATACCAAGGTTTATCTGCGGTAAAAATCGCCGCAGCTGAGCGGTAAAATTTTGGGGCATATTACCAACGATTAGCAATATTTAATGCTAACGAGGCTTAGCAAAGAATTTTTTAACGCTAAGCATCGCCGGAAATTATCGCAGAGTTAACTTGCTATTAGCAAGGTTTATCTCAGAGGTGATAAAAATCCTCACGCTAACTGCCAAATGAGAGATTATCACTGGAAAACCAACGATAATCTCTCGAAGTTTGGCGTCAGCTTGATGATAGGGGCTCACAAACTTAGCCATGATATCCACCTTCCATAGGATATCATGGCTAAGTCAGGAAAATAGCAGGTGTAAAAAAAGCAGTGCTAACCGCGGTTAGCACTGCTTTTTTTATCACTAACCGGGTTAGCGAAATCCTTGATAATAGGAGAAATGTCGCTTAACAACATTTCTCCTATTATTTTTCTCTGGAACGCCCCCTTTGCATCTCATTAGAGATGCAAGGGGAAGCGAAGAGAAAAAGAGTGCTAACATGCGAATTTGCGTGTTAGCACCCTGTTGCTGATAGGGAGATAATTTTATCTCTGCTTTCTTGGCTTTTAAAGCCAAAAAAGCGGAGATAAATCCCTTGATAATATGCCCCTTTGTCTCTAACCAAGCAATAGCGATAATTATCGCTATTGCTTGGTAATATGCCCCATAGTTCATCTGCAAGATAAAACAGCCTCTGGCTGCCTCCATGTGCTTCAGGAAATGATGTACATACACATTTTCTCAATAAGCTTTGTAATTTTAGCAAAGACACATTCTATGCTCTAGGGATTCGATCCTGTTGTAATCACATAACCTGCAGCTTTTTGCTAAATCCTGTTTTCCAGGAACATTGAAGTGCATAACCCTCGGTATCAGGCGTGCAACACCCATTGAGCTCACGGGGCTTCAGACCCCCCCCCCCCTCCCTCGTGTGTGTCAGCCCGCGCTGACACACCTTCGCGGGCTGGCGACGATCTAATTGCAGCCGCACCCGAGTACTTAACAGGTCTTGAAAAGACCGTTTACGTGTAAATGAGGCTTTTGTTGTGTGTTCGCCCCTTCTTACAGCCACTCTGTCTATGTTTGGAAGAATTAGCCCCCCCACGAAATATGTCAGCCCCCCCCCCCCCCGAAATTTGGCTCTAGTTGTCCGCCTGCTAGGTATTCATCTTTGGTACTGCCTTCAAGTTGGAATCAATGTAAGTTTGTTTTATCTAAAAAATGTTAAGAATCTAAGGTTCACTCCTTGGGGCAGATTTATGAGGCCCTTGCACCACGTTTACGCCGCTGTTGCATCACGCAAGGCGGCGTAAACGTGGCGCATCCCTACGAACGATTTACAACGTGACGCATCTAGGCAGATGCGTCACGTTGTAAAGCCCTGCGCCGCTTGTGGGCGTTCCGGGGCAGGTGCGCCTCGCAAAAGTGGCTGAGTGAAATCTATAAGATTTCACTCAGTCACTTTCAGGCCAATGCTGCGTCAAAAGCATGCGCCTGCTTGAAGCAGGCGTAGGTCTTGATGCAGCATTGGTCAGATAGGGCACCCCCCTGTCGTGACCCGACAGTGTGGGCGACGGACAGTAGGGCGTTAGGACCCTGTGGGTCCTCAGGCAGAGTCACAAGGTCACCGGACACCAGATCCGGTGACGACAGAGGAAAGGGGACAGACAATGACCAGGACATGGACGGGGACGGATGTGCTGACCAGCAGCTGCACTAGATGCTAACCAGCAGTTATGAGCGATGCGAATAAAGGAATGTGAGACTAACCTGCGTCCCGTGTTTGGTGTACCTCCCGGCGCACACGAAGAACATGCCAACTGGCGACGAAGGAAAGTGACGAACGACGCGTGGATCGTCGAGCAACGATCGATGACTGGAGACACACCAGGAGCCCACCCTGGAAGTGTAGGGGACACAGGAGAGACTGCCCATTGAGCAGCAACGCGGGAGCTCACCCCGACTGCCACCGATGAGGACCAGCGCGGATGCGGTAAGCGCTGAGAAACAAATGCACGAGTTGAAACGGCTGGCGCGAGTCATCGCGAGAATTTCGAGAGTCTCGGCGGCCATATTAGAATCAGACAAGCCAAGCCAATGGGCACTGAGAACAGCAGCGGCGGCCATCTTAGGAACAGGCAATGCGATCATGACCGCGAAATAGCGCGAGAACAGCGGCGGCCATCTTAGATCAGGAAACAAACATAGTCAACAATGGAGCGGCCATTTTAAGGCCAAATAACGTCGAAAACAAGGAAATGAAACAGAAAAGACACCCAGAAGCCCGAAATAAACAAATTAAAGGCAAAAAGTAAGGAGAATAAAGGGGCATGATAAGGAAAGAAGGGACAAAGACCACTCAAAGTATCGTGAGAACAACGGCGGACATTTTGAATGGGACATTCAAGAAAAGATCATAGGAAACAGCAGAGCAGCCATTTTTAAGGAAAAGGGCAAACAAGAAGAATAAAAAAAAAAAGTGAAGAATAAAGGATAAACAAAGCGCAAAAAGGGCAAAGAATAAAGGATAAACAAAGCGCAAAAAGGGCGCACAAGTGGAAAAAGAGCAATAAGACAAAGAAAGAAGACAGTGCAATAAGAAAAGAGAAGAACAATAAGTGAAAGAAAGAGAAAGGACATAAACAAAAAGACAAATAGACAAAGAGAAAGAAGGAAAAAGAAAAATACAAAAGAAAGGAGCAGAAGAGAGTGGAAGAGGCCAGAGAAGGCTAAATAAAAGACAGAAAAGAGAAATAACAAAGAAAGGAAAGGAAAATAAAGGAAACAACGCAGAAGAACAAAGAAGAAAAGGACCAAGATCGCACAAGAATAAAGAAAGAGCAAAGGAGAAGTTACAAGGCAATAAAGAAAGGAAGAAAAAAGAAAAATACTAAAGAAAGGAGCAGAAGAGAGTGGAAGAAGCCAGAGAAGAAAACAAGGAAATATAAGAAAACAAGGAAATAAAGAAGAAAAGGACTAGGAAAGCCCAGAAGAGGCCAAAAAATGGACAAATAAGAAAGAAGCAAAAAGAAAAAGAAAGGAAAGCCAGAGATAAGGCTAAATAAAGGACAGAAAAGAGAAATAAAGAGGAAAAAGACTAGGAAAGCCCAGAAGAGGCCAAAAAATGGACAAATAAGAAAGAAGCAAAAAGAAAAAGAAAGGAAAGCCAGAGATAAGGCTAAATAAAGGACAGAAAAGAGAAATAACAAAGAAAAGAGGGACCAAGACCCACCAAGAAAAAGGAAAGAGGAAAAGGACAGAAAAAAGAAATAACAAAGAAAAGAAGGACAAAGACCCACAAAGAAACAGGAAAGAGAAAAGGAGAACATAAAAGAAAAGAAAATAAAAGGAAAGACACAAAGACAAAGGAAACAAAATGGGTAAAAAGGAGTAACACGAGAGGACTTTGGCGCAGGAGAAACAGCAGCAAAAAGAAAGGACAAAGACATACAATGAGCAGAGCGGACAGGCGCCACCAAGGAAATAAAGGCAAGAGGCACCGCATGGCCAGAGGGCTTTGGCGCAGGAGAAACAGCAGCAAAAAGAAAAGACAAAGACATACAATGAGCAGAGCGGACAGGCGCCACCCAGGAAATAAAGGCAAGAGGCACCGAATGGCCAGGACCAAAGGTGTTGAGACAGAAACAATATAGATAATAAGACAACAAGTTCTCCAAAGAGTCACTGGCGGTGACGAAAGTGAAAGGATCGATGATAACGGCTGCCTACGACCGACAACGAATAACAAGAAACAGATAGCATTTCAAGGACAAAGACGGCGGAGAAAGAAGAAATGGCAGCGACAACTGCAGCCACATGGAAGGTAGAAGATAGAGGACTAGGAAGCGATGGAGACACTAGATTCACGAAGGGCATGCAGCAAACAACAGAGACTCATTGAAGAAATGTAGAATGACAAGTACTCTCTCTCTCTCTCTCTCTCTCTCTCTCTCGTTCGTTCACCTCCATCAATATAACTGTGAATGAGGACTATGGTAAATGTGTCACGAACATTTGTTTGCAACAAGGGGGGAGATGTCGTGACCCGACAGTGTGGGCGACGGACAGTAGGGCGTTAGGACCCTGTGGGTCCTCAGGCAGAGTCACACGGTCACCGGACACCAGATCCGGTGACGACAGAGGAAAGGGGACAGACAATGACCAGGACATGGACGGGGACGGATGTGCTGACCAGCAGCTGCACTAGATGCTAACCAGCAGTTATGAGCGATGCGAATAAAGGAATGTGAGACTGACCTGCGTCCCGTGTTTGGTGTACCTCCCGGCGCACACGAAGAACATGACACCCCCGAGCCTTGCTGGAGCTGCGTCTCGCTTGCGACGCAACTCCAGCAATGCGCCACCTTTACGGCACAGATGCGTCACGCATCTGTGCCGTTTTTGCCCCATGGTACGCAGCATTGTAAATGCGGCGCACCATGGGTGGCGGAGCTGTGGCGCACTGTGGCGCACATTAACTGGCGCATCCCTGGGGATGCGCCAGTTAACATAAATCTGCCCCCTTGTGTTTGAAACCCCTCAGAGTGAGTCCACCCTGTTCCAGGACTGCATCCCTCAGAGCAGCTCTCAGCATCCCTTCACAGCTGAGCCTCGTCCTCCCCACGAGGCGGGAGATTACACTCCTGGATACATGTTTCTACAGTGTTCACATTTCAGCCAGGATTGTCAATGGATGTTAGGATAAGTTCATCTCCCCCCCTACTTCAGTCCCAAACATGATGAGTCATTGAAACGACACGAGAGATCTTAGAAGAATTTCTAGATAAAGTTTGGAATGCAGGTTTTCCATCGATCGGAGATGTTTCCTATGGGCAGCACCGAGTCCTTGCAGACGTCTATATGTGCAGGCTACGGATGCACTTAAAGGCGGGGGGGGGGAGCTTAGAGTTCAACGTGGTAATGGGCGGACCAATGGCGCTTCTACTATAGATATTTGCAAATCTTTTCACTAACTAAGTTGCCTTATTTTGTTTTGCTTGAAGATATAATCTGCCCAGGATAGTTTACTATGCATGGTTATTCCCAAATAATTATATTTGCTTGCTTGCTATGTGGGTTGTTTCCTTAACTTCCATTTAGGAAGTTTCCTTTTTAGGTCGAGCCTGGGAGCGCAGGCGCTGCTCTGCGAGACATGCTGTACATGACTATGGACTTGAAGTTCCGCCCACTCTCCCCCCACATTTGTCATTGGCTTGTGTCATTCTCCTTTGTAAATGCTGGCTTCTGATTCGTTAATAGGCTTGTTAGTCCCTCCTTAGTACCGCCTTGTCTTCATTTTTAACCACTCATGAGGACTGGCCCTTTTACGTTGGTTGTTACACGGTACGTCTTCTTTAGTCTGTAAGCGCTATTTTCTTTAATGAGTTTCTCTTACTGCAGGAGGGCAGGAGGGTCTGTCATGTGCAGTTGTGACCCTCGGCTTCTTTATTTAACTCATAGCAAACGAGGAGCTCTTCAGAAGCCAGGGGAGAGAGAAGGGGGCAACTCAGCGATGCCTTCAAGCATCTGCAATGCAGTAGGTCTCACATTTGCGAGAGTTTAAGCTACTGGCATTGCAAATGACAATGCCTTTTATTTATGTTTTAAAAACCAAAACATAAATAAAAGGCGTTCTCATTACAATGCCTGTAGCTCAAACTCGCCTAAATGCGAGACCTATTGCATTGCAGATGCTTGTTTTCAAAAAGCCATTATTTTCGTTCTTTTGAGATTTATAGTCAGTCCTTTGTCTCAACAGTTGTCGCTGTAGATCTGTTGAAATCTGCATAAGACTCACCAGGCCATCAGCAAACGGCTAATAGTTGTATTCCCCGGCACAATAATTTTCCAATCGTCTATTGCGCTTTACCTTATTAAATGCCGTAGTGTAATCAATGTAGCAAATATAAAAAGTCTTGTTTTTTATTAAATGCTTTGCTTGCTACCTAATAGAGTGAGAACTATAATATTGTCAATGGTGGAGCATCCAGGCTGGATTCTAGGTTGATTTGCTGTCAAAGGTTTGTCATCATTCACACATTCACCCACTTTGGTACTTACTCGATAAATATGAAGCAAAAAGCTTCCGTTCTACATCATGTAATATTGTAAGACAACGTTTTTAGATTATTCTTAGGGCCCCTTGTATGCATTGGATGGAGGATCGAGCCCTTCCAGGATGATGGAATCTGTCCCAATAGTATTCCGTGATTACCTGGGCGGGTTAGAAAGCGGCTGCACAATCCGGATCAGTATTTACCAGGTCTATAGGGACAGCGCTTGGACCGGCAGCTCGCAATGTCCTGCTCTTTTTGATCGGTGAAGCGATATCCTCTTGGGTAGTAGTGAAGCGATCATTGTCATAAGTTCTCAAAGGTGAAGATCTTGGGCTAGATGTAGGTAATTCCCATTTACAGACTCTTAAATATCGAATTTTACCGATTCGGTATTTAAGAGTCTGTAAATGGGAAGGGGGCAGATGTAGGTAATTCCGAATTCAGGAATACCGTATCTGTAAGATTCGGTATTTACCGATTCGGTAAATACCGAATCGGTATTGCCCATTGATTCCTATGGGCCTTGAATCGGTAAATACCGAATCCTGCAAGGGTGCAGGGGGTGTCACTTTGACATCCTCTAGCACCCCAAGTACAGGCTTGTGTGACATGTGGCACACATACATGCCCTAAGGGCATGTCTGTATGTCACATTGCACAGGTGTGCATGCACAGATGTGCATGCACACCTGAATTCGGTATTTTACCACCCAATAGGATTGTGTGGTAAAATACCGACTCTTAAGGGCCTGTGGCACTGTGGTAAACTGTGCCACCTACATTTGGAATTACAGAATCGGTATATTTACCGATTCGGTAATTTACCAAATCGGTAATTTTACCGATTCGGTAAATATACAGATTTTGCAATTTTCAGCCCCCTACATCTGAAAACCCTAATACCGGTCGGAAACGGCCGAAATCGGCCGTTTCCGACCGGTATTAGGGCTCCTACATCTAGCCCCTGGTAAATCCACTTGCCAAGTGTCGTTTGAAAATAAATAAATAGTGTACATATTCTAAGCTGAAGTTTTCGACCCAATCGCTGACAAATAAAACCACAGTTGCTTGTATTTATTGCTCTCCGAAGAGTAATCCTGTTGAATCATTTCACTTGTTTTGTATCATTGCTCTGTATTTATATTTCAATTATTTAATCTGATTGTCTCATTTGTCAGGTCGAGATTCTGCAAAATATGTTGCAGGGTTTCCTTATGCTGTCATTTTGCAAGGTATTTGGAGATGGGTCTAGTTGAGCCTTGATTGTTATTATTAGTTACAGATATTTGCTTCATTGTGAGGGCATTTAGAAGTCGAGCTCAGTACCGATTCCCAGTCAGACACTCAAACACTGGATTCCAGTTTGCTATGATTGCTGCTCAGACTTTAAAATGTAATAACATTCTGGGGCATATTACCAACAAGTAGCGATAATTATCTCTAAATAGGCTTAGCGATGATTTTATTTATCGCTGGATATGTTAGCGGAGAAAACATGCTATTAGCAACGTTTTTCTCCATTGTGCTAAAATATCCAGCGATAGCGGCGAAATGTGTGAATATCGCTGAGAGTACAGCGATATTCACACATTAGCGACGAAATGCTCTTAGCCATGTTATCCACCTCCCATTGGATAGCATGGCTAAGAACTGGTCAGAGCAGCCGTTGGTTTTTGGTGATAGCGGGAATATTTCCATCGCTACGCCTGCCTTGCTAATAGGCGATAGCGACGTTAGCGACTGCTTTCAGTCGCTGATAGGTTGGGTACGCCCACTTTGCATGTCATTAGCGATAAAAATCACTGACACACAAAGCGGGCCCCAAACCGCTCGCTGTCGCCTAAAAGCTGTCGCTAACATCAGTTAGCGACAGCTTGCTAATAGAGCGATAGAATTATCGCCACTTAGCGGCCAAAAACAGCCGCTAAAGCGGCGATAATTGCCTATCGCCCCCCTTGGTAATATGCCCCTCTGTTCTCTTATTGGTTATCACTGGAGATCAAGGCCCTTGTGCCAGAAAATGTGATCATTGGAGACTTGGAAAAGGGGCGATTTGCAAGTGGAGATCTAACCAGCGCAAACTCGGGGGACTCTCCCGTCCAGGGCTTCGGCATCATCCCATCCATGGACCTATCAGGACTAGAGGTTCATCAAGAGATGAAGGACCCTTGCCCTCTCCCCTCCCAAACCTGGCAGCTACCCTCAATGACGTCAAATACCAGCTGTGTGAAACAACTGGGGTTCCCAAACATTTTCAGACACACCCCCTTATCCACTCACTGGAAATCCAAAATGGCGCACTTCTTCCCCGAGCAAGTGTGTGACTGGACAACACTTCTGCACGTGGCCCTTGCAACGTCACAAGTGTACAAAGAAAACAGCTGGAGTTAAAGGAAAGAGGCCGGATTCGTGGAGAGGGGGAGCGATGACATGTTTAGAGGGAGGTTTGCAGGACTTGTGGGAAGGGGTGAGCAATGCTGGATTTAGAGGGAGGGGGGGGAACTGAAGCAAGTGACCCAATTAGGGCCACACGGGTCACTCTAGACCACCTGTCAGCCTTCCATACAAATGAAGAGTCGATCAGACAGTACAGAATACAAACCAAAGTTACTTATTAGTCATAGACTCGAGCGGAGTCCGTTCTGACCAGCCTCCTTAGATAGCTGCTGAGGAACTGACCACCGTCCACAGGGTAAAGTCAGATTTATATTTCCAACACCCTTAACCCCTTCAGTGCTGCGCGAATTCCTCTGCAGTGCTGAAGGTTCTAAAGAACCTATGGACTCATGACGGAACGGTTCCGTCATGAGCACAGGCCAACCAACGCTCATGATGGAACCGTTCCGTCATGAGCACCGAAGGGGTTAAGACCCGCCTACACTGGAATTTTCCAGCCTGGGCGCTGATGAACAAAGGAGGTACAGAAGGACGAGCTACCATCCTGAGACTGGGTACACACTATCTTAGTTTCAAGGTTACTCTCCCCTTGCTCGTCTTTCTGAGAGTGGGAGCAGAGCTACCTACTGGGAAAGGCATGCAGTTACAGAATGAACTATTAATTAGTGCAGCGAAGCTCAACCTTGAATGATAAAGAGAAACAATTGAGGCTGCTTTCTGTCGAGGCAGTCTGTATTGTATTGTATAACAAACTTATACAGCGCGTGCTGTCACCCAAAGGGTATCCTGGGGCTTTGACTCCAAAATCACGACACAAGCAGAGGAGAATCACACAGTCCTAGGAAAGAGGTGAGACTTCAGACCCTTTTTAAACTGGGTCCGCTCAATCAGCTTCCTTAAGGAGAGTGGAGGAGCATTCCATATTTTAGCGGCAGTGAAGCTGAAGGAGCGACCACCCATCCGTGTCCTCCGAATGCGGGGTACCCCAACCAAAAAGGCGGAAGAGGAGCGCAAAGGCCTAGCTGCTGAATACCATTTAAATTTGTTCTGAAGAGCAATGGGTCCCAATCCGTGAAGTGCTCTAAAGACAATACAAGAAGCCTTGAAGCAGATCCGCTGGTGAATAGGCAGCCAGTGAAGATCTTTAAGATCCAGAGATGAAAATGCAGAACGCGCACGCGAAAGAGCCAGCTTGGCTGCCATGTTCTGGATCCGCTGCAGTTGTTTTATCAAGGAGCTAGGGGCTCCTAAGAGTAATGCGTTACAGTAGTCTAACCTACTGAGTATGATACTACGTACTACCTCTGGTGTCGCCGACAAAGCTAGCATAGAGAGAATTTTGCGCAACATTCTTAGCAACAACAGGCAGGTACTAACAGTCTTGTTCATATGGACGTCCAATTGTAGGTGATGACCAAAAATTACTCCCAAGTTGCGAACAGAACCAGCTGATTCAGCAATGTCCTTAGTGGTAGAAGGCCAAAAATCATCGGGTAAAGGGCGCGGGATTTTATCCAGCGAGTAATGTAAAACCTCTGTCTTAGATCCATTAAACTGGAGGGAATTCTCCCTCAGCCGGCCGTAGCCTGCATACAGCGGTGGAAGGTCTCTGTAGAGACCGCATCCTTACCCTCGAGGGAGAAGATAAGTTGCGTGTCATCTGCATAGTTTATTACCGTGATACCAAAGGATTTATTCAACTTGATCAGGGGGCAGAGGTGTAGATTGAACAAAATGGAGCTAATCGCTGAGCCCTGGGGGACACCTTGCCTTACCATTCTGTTGTCAGACATAAAAGGGGGCAAGGTCACCACTTGATGTCTGTTAGAGAGGTAGGAGGCTAACCAGTCAGAGGCTGCACCGACCACCCCACTGTCCTCCAGTCTCCTGATCAATATGGGTATACTGTATGAGATAGAAGCTTCATTTTGATCATAGTACAAAATGGTGGCTGGATACAAAATGGTCCTGGACTCTGAGAGAGGGTTCTGGACTCCAAAGGAGGTGTAGTGTTTTTTGATGTGAGGGCAAGACCATCTCTCCCAGTTACGTAGGGGAGAGATTAGCTGAGACCCCCTGCAAGTGATTATAATGGGCTGGACTGGCGTACTCGAGTCCAGCATATGGGGAGCCAATAAAGAGCCCGGGACTCCGAGTGTGGTGCAGTTATCTTGCCACTACCCTACGCACTGTGTACTGTCGATAATTGTGTGCCCTGGCTAGGCCGGTTGTCACCTAGTGCAGCACCACACAGTATACAACGTTTACAACGAAACTTTTACAACGACCTACCATTACAACGCAACTTTTACAACGCAAACTATTACAACGCATTGCTCTGGGGGGGCGCTCTAGGATAGGGAATAGGTTAATTTACTATCCAATAACCTTCCCTACTATCCACGGGGACTGGAGTTGGAATAGTAAATTAAACTATTCACTATCCAGCGCCCCAAAGCGCTATGCGTTGTAATGGTATGCGTGGTAAAAACCGCGTTGTAAAGGTAGGCGTTGTAAAAGTATGCGTTGTAACGTCATACATCCGCACCACACTGGCGACGAGGTGGCTAGGCCCCCACAGTGTACCCCGTCATTCACCTGGCGACACCGGAAAAGCAGTTGGTAGCAGCCGTCATCCCTGCGGTGCCTCTGCCACCCAGCAGGAAGCCTCCGCCTTGCGGTATCACTGCGCGCCTCCGCCTCCAGCAGCTGCGAGGACAACCACACGGTGCAAACGGATCACTGACAGAATATCGACAGTCGAAATATCGACTTGCATAAATATCGAGGTAAAAATATAGAATGCCAGAATATCGACTTCCTATCTACAAATAGGTAAGTACAAAAATATCGACTCCAAAATATCGATAGGAAAAAATATAGACAGTCAAAATATCGAATTTTTTAAATATCTTAAAAGTAATTTTAAAGTAATATAATAATAAATATAATTAATTTAAACATACTTAAAATACTTAAATAAACTTTAAATTAATAAATAACTAATGTAACTTAAAAAAAAATTAATAATAATTTTAAAACATATATATATATATATATATATATATATATATATATATATATATATATATATATATATGTATATATATATATATATATATATATATCCACAAAAAGCACCTCCGAAAAAGGAGTCCCCGACCCTTCAGGGCGTCCTCTGGCGGGCACGGAGAGGCCCGGTAAATCATAGCACATGAACAGAAGAACAGAGGCCCATCTCTGGAGACAAAGAGCTTTATTCCAGGAAAATGCAGCTTGAAATGCTCCCAAAATTCTAACTAGTTTCGGCGTCTGCCTTGTTCACAGAAAAAGCCAGAGGACGCCCTGAAGGGTCGGGGACTCCTTTTTCGGAGGTGCTTTTTGTGGATTAATTCAAGGAGTATGACCCACTCGCTGCATTTCTTAAACCTACGAAGGTAATGCCACTGTGCTAAAAAGATTGCAATGTTGGAAGCGATTTGGTTCGGAGGATGTGTGATACCAATCGCTCTGGCGACTGGAGCTTTTTGACCGGGACATTGTTTAAACAGCATCAGCTGATATACGAACTGCCGTGACTGTGGTTTAATACTATCTGTAATGCACGGGGCTGCTGCCAAGAGCAATTGAGAACTTTTGCCTTAAAAATGTGAACTTTTCAAAATATCAGCGAGTGTTATAAGTCCCTGATGCATTCTGGTAATTTGATGCTCCATGGTCATGTGACTTTTGTACACCTATAAAAATGCATGCACCATCGCACTTTGCTTTGAGCTTCTTTTTCTGTGAACAAGGCAGACGCCGAAACTAGTTAGAATTTTGGGAGCATTTCAAGCTGCATTTTCCTGGAATAAAGCTCTTTGTCTCCAGAGATGGGCCTCTGTTCTTCTGTTCATATATATATATATATATATACATATTATTAACAAAACATATACAATATTTTTTCAGTAGGATAGCGAGAGGGTTAAATGTACTATTCACACTCCAGAGGGTGCAACAGTAGGGAAAGCGCTGGATAGCGTAGGGATAAAAATTACTATTCCCACTCCAGAGAGCGCAACAGTAGGGAATGCGTTGGATAGCGTAAGGTTAAAAATTACTATTCCCACTCCAGAGAGTGCAACAGTAGGGAAAGTGTTGGATAGCGTTGGGGCAAAAATTACTATTCCAACTCCAGAGGGTGCTACAGTACGGAAAGCGTTGGATAGCGTAGGGGTAAAAATTACTATTCAAACTCCAGAGAGTGCAACAGTAGGGCAAGCGTTTTTTTTTTTTTTTGTATGTTCTTATATAGCGCTCGAATCACCCGGAGGCATCTCGGCGCTTGCCTTGGGAACCCGTCCTGGCTTTTCCCTGTGAGATAGCCCCTACAGGGCATCCCCAAGGTGAAAGCCAGGCATCCCGCCGCGGGGGGGCCGTTGTGGAGATTAAGCAAGCTTAATGCCCAGAGTTGCAGAGTGAGAACCCATGATTAGGGCAGGCACCGGAGCGAGAATTATCGAGTCCGTGGACATTTGAGCTCAAGACCCTGCTGCGTCGGGAATTGAACCCTGGTCCCGGGTCTGACCTCTGCTCCAGGGTCTGCCTGCTCTAACCAGTGAGCCACACTTCTCCGTTGGATAGCGTAGGGGTACAAATTACTATTCCCACTCCAGTGAGTGCAACAGTAGGGAAAGCGTTGGATAGCGTAGGGGTAAAAATTACTATTCAAACTCCAGAGAGTGCAACAGTAGGGCAAGCGTTGGATAGCGTAGGGGTAAAAATTACTATTCCCACTCCAGTGAGTGCAATAGTAGGGAAAGTAAATACTTCATATATAAATATCAATAACATAAATATTAATACCAATTACAAAATAATTTAAATATTTTAAAATTGTATATAATATATTAATTAATCAATTAAAATTACAAATAAAAATGAACTAATAATAAAAATTACCTACTAATACTAATTATTTACCAATTAACAATAAATTAATTTACAATATAAAAATAAATAAAAATTAGACACAAAAAATATTTAAAAAATATAATTACTTACAATTAAATTACTTCCCAAGCTATTCCCCTATAAACACACAACCCACTACTGAAAAAATGTAATAAAAGTAACATATTTATCAATTACCAATTAATAATTAATTAACAATGAATTCTAAATAAATAACAATAAATAAAATAACATATTTAAATAATTATAATTAAATTACTTCCCACCCTATTCCCCTATAAACCCACTACCCGCTACAGAAAATAAATTAATAAAATTAACATATTTATCAATTAATCAATTAAAATTAATTACCAATTATATTTTAATTAATTACCAATGAATACTTAATTAACAATTAATTCTAAATAAATAACAATAAATAAAATAACATATTTAAATAATTATAATTAAATTACTTCCCACCCTATTCCCCTATAAACCCACAACCCGCTACAGAAAATAAATTACTAAAATTAACATATTTATCAATTAATCAATTAAAATTAATTACCAATTATATTTTAATTAATTACCAATTAATTTATTAATTATCAGTTAATTCTAAATAAATCACAATAAATGAAATAACATATTTAATTAATTATAATTAAATTACTTCCCACCCTATTCCCCTATAAACCCACAACCCTATTCCCCTATAAACCCACAACCCGCTACAGAAAATAAATTAATAAAATTAACATATTTATCAATTAATCAATTAAAATTAATTACCAATTATATTTTAATTAATTACCAATTTATAATTAATTAACAATTAATTCTAAATAAATAACAATAAATAAAATAACCTATTTAATTAATTATAATTACATTACTTCTCACCCTATTCCCCTATAAACCCACAAACCGCTACAGAATTATATTATACAAAAAATAAAAATTAATATTAACTTTCCTTAAATTCGATATTTTTGTTGTCTATATTATGTCTAGTCGATATTATGTCCATTCTATATTTTTGATTCGATATTATGTCCCTTCTATTCGATATTCAAATTTTCTAGTCGATATTTTGGTAGTCTATATTATGTCTAGTCGATATTATGTCCATTCTATATTTTTTACTCGATATTATGTCTTGTCGATATTAAAAACTCGATATTTTGACTCTATACCGGTGCAAACAATGGATCCCTGGCAGTGAGCGTCCCCACCCATATGCCGCTTCTGAGCAGTGCCTGCTCTGTCCTTTGGCCTTGTATGTAACCGTGGGCAGAGAACTCCACTCCGCCCACGGAGTGTGCAGAGTTTTGCCTACTCCATGTTCCACGGAGAATGCGGAGTAGGCAAAACACTGCACACTCCACAGTGGAGTGGAGTTGGCCTGCCGCCCGCCTCTCCCCCTAATTAATATATAACTGAAAACTAACTTAAAGCAATTAAAAACACTTACCCTTTAACCGCAACGTCCCCGTACTGCCCTCCTCCTCTTCTTCGCCATTAAAAATACTGCTTAAGAAAACTGCGCATGCGCATTTCTTACGACAAAGTTATATATTAATAGGGAGGTGGAGGCGGGCAGTGTAGGACTGTAGCGGAGCTACGCTGAGTCCCACAGAGTTTGTTGCCAACTCCGTGGCGCTCCCCGTAGCCCCGATACTTACACCACGCCCAGGGTTACTTGTGCGGCGTAGCCACCGGCAACCACGGCAGCGACCCCCTGCAGGAGCCGCAGTTGCAACGCGGCAAAGAGTGCGAGGCCCCAGTAGCAGCCTCCACGCGGTGTGCCTGCTTCATTGCCACACCCCAGCCAGCAGCTTCCTGGGACACGCCTGGTCTCCACAAGGCAGGAACCCTGACATACTGCTGCAGGGAAGGACGACTACGCTGCCCTGCAACCCCACAGCACAGACAGTTGGCTGGCCCACAGAGCCCAGAAGGACACAGCCTGAAGACTCACATCCCTGAGCACCCTGCCAGAGCCCTCTGCAAGGTTGTACAGGGTCACGGCCATTTCACTGCACGCGCAAGCCTGTACCACAGCACCAGGGCTTTAAGTGGGGGAAAAAAAATGGGGGTGCTCTAAAAGGGACGGAGCAAATCTCTTAAAGGGGTGTGGCCTATCCAAGTAGGGGCGTGGTCTAAATAAAGGTAACTAGTGTAGCTGTACCCCCTGCTCTGACAAGCCGTCAGCTCTAGGACTCGTCAGAGGGTCATCAGATTTGGAATTCCCTACTCAGGCTTGCTCTCTCCCCTCCTTATTACAGGAAGGCTATGTATGGATAACGCCATACACCCTCCCCAAGACCGGTGTCGTCATCCTGGGAAATGCCCAAGCCGACACCTCCTGTATAGGGTGGCTTCACGTGAGGCTGAGTGTACTAGAAGCACTGCTCCCAGAAGGCAACGCGACTTCACCCCCTTCAAACATGCCTCTTACAACGCGGTTCACCTGGCATGATGTCATGCCTTGACCTCCACTACTCAGTAGTGAGCAAAATGAGCATGCGCACATCGATGTGCATGCTCTCACTGAAGTCCAAGAAAAAAAAAAGAAAACGGACTATCTCTGCGAGGCCCGAAAATAGAGCCCGATAAACTCGTTTGGAGGCCCCCCTAAAAATAACTGCCAGTGCTCAGTCCCAGACAGACCCGGCCCACTAAAAGTCCTGAGTTTAGTAGTAGTTAGGGCATATACTGCAAGCAGCAACATAACACCGGCACATAAGACATATAATGTAGACTACAAGATAATGCAGTGGGGTGAATATACTGTGGAGAGATCTGGGGTAACCTCCAGGTCACATGGTTAAATCTCTGGACAGCGACTCAGCCCGTTTATCTTTCCACGTTTAATGAATTGATTTGGCTGGCAGTCACAGCTGTTATTTAAATAACCTGGCCTGGCTGCTTTCGTGGGGGTAGATTTCACAGTCAAGCACACTAAAAAGTGCTCCGGCAGTCATGAGCAAGGCGTAAACATGTGGGCGCTATAAATATTCTCTTCTGGGTTGCTCACGTGATGGCTCTGCGTTATGCTGAAAGCAGTGCTGTCTTCACCCGAAAATACTGCCTGCGCCATTTTTCTCCGTGACCTATCTTCACCCTGAATACAAGGCCGTGAGCCCTAGGGTCATGTGACCTGGCATGGGGCGACGTTGGAAGTGCAATCCTCCTCCATTCCCGTCACAAAATGTTCCTGCTGTAATTGTTTCAGCACCCCCTTTGATTATTGCGATGCAGAAGGCTTGTCATGTAGGCAGGAATCCGGCAGTTACCTTTCACGGCCGTGCATTATTTGAGAAGGACACACTCGGGTTTGATCCTCTCGGAAACCACAAACAGATATTGTAGTGAAACGGGATCTGTTTTATATTCTGCTCCCCGAGGATGCCAGCATTGAGGTGTGCACATCGATGTGCATGCTTTCACTGAAGTCCAAGAAAAAAGAAAACAAAAGAAAACGGACCGAAAATAGAGCCCGAAAGAGACCCGTTTTGAGGCTCCATAAAAATAACTGCCGGTGCTCAGACCCGGACAGACCCGGCCCACTTAAAACCCTGCACAGCACCACCAACTATATGTGTGCCCAGAACTGCAGCAGCACAGCGTTCTGACCAAACACCCACCACCGTGGCCCTCCACTCACCACCATGACGTTCGCTGGAGCCGTTCACCATCACGACCCCCACGCCCCTCCCCCCGGTCACAAGCGGCGCTCGGAAGGTGTGGGTTGAACGCCTAGAGTCCTACTTTGAAACGGCAGATATCCGGGTACCGCGTAGACGGCCCATGCTCCTTCACCTGCGAGGAGCTGATATCCACAAGATCTCTAAGACTGTAAGGGAGGCCGGACCTCCGAGAAATTACGCCACCATGCGTGATGCTATCACAGCACACTTTGAACCCTACGCCAACCCTGACTATGAGCGGTTTCTCCTCTGCCAAGCACGACAGCTAGCAGACGAATCTGTAGACGTCTTTTATGGGCGGCCGAGAGACCGGCGAGCACCTGCACCCTCCCAGATGAAGATGACGAGGTCTGGGCACAGTTCATTCAAGGGTGCACCTCATCCAAACTGCGCAAACGCGTCCTGCAGTAGCATAACATTCTGATGCTGGGGCGCCCCAAAGAACTGTCCAAGGCGAGGCCGGCCCACATGGACCCCGACTCCACAACACCTATCAAGGAAGAACCAGTAAAACGCCATATACACGGAGACGCGCAGGAACAGACCAAAGCTCACCAAACCAGCCCCACACTCGGCCAAGCAAAGCCCGCAGAGTTGCACAACTGGGTGGTGCGGAGGCCCATACCCCCACAACTGAACCTTCTCTGCAAGTGCCAAAACCTGCAGTGCGTGTGGTAAGCAAAACCACTTCTCCAAAGTCTGTTGCTCGTCACAGAGAAGGTGGCCCAAAGGCCCACAGAAGCAAGTGCGCTCAGTCGAGCTGCACCCAGATTACTACCCCAGCAGCGACATGGATGAAGATAACGTAGCCACTGTCCACTTGGTGAGGATGTTGAATACGCTCACAGTCACCCAGCAGACCACACTGGTTTGAGAGATGGGACGGCAAGACCACTCCATCGCTGCGCTCATTGACACAGGAGCCACCATCAACCTCATGGCCTTTAATATCTACTGTAGCCTACCCAATCCACCTGCACTCCGCAGCACCCCGGTGCAAGGAAATGCATTCGGCAACCATTCACCGTTGAAGTTGTGTGGTGTCTTCTAAGCAGATCTCTCTCACGACACTACCCACCAATGTGCAAAGGTCTACGTGTTGCAGGAAGGGTCAGGGTTCCTAATAGGCTACTTAGCTACCGCACCACTCAAGACCTCAACCTGATCCAGTTCACATTTGACATGCACGCACACGACCTAGACCGCCTGCTGAGGGGATTGGGTATTTGAAAGGACCAGCCATCCAGTTACGCATCAATAAATCAGTGGCTTCAATAGCTCTCAGGCACCGAAGAATTGCCTTCCATCTCAGGCCGGAGGTGGAGGCCGAGCTCTGACCCCTGGCGAGATCAGGCATCATCAAACGGGTGCGAGGACCAATGCCGTGGGTATCCCCCATCGTCGTGGCGAAGAAGCCTAAACAGCCCAATGCTGTACGCATCTGTGTAGTCATGAGAGTCCCAAACTTAGCGATTAAGCCACCTCACACTGACCATGGATGACATCATTGGTGAGTTGGCAGGATCAAAGTGGTTCTCCAAGATGGACCTACAGTCTGGCTACCATCAAATACCACTGCACCCAGACTCTCACCCCATCACTACTTTCTCGACTTACGCAGGGCTCTGGAGGTACACCAGGCTCAACTTTGGGATCTCTAGCGCTGCCGAGGTCTTCCAGAACATAATCAAAAACGTCCTCCATGGGCTGAGTGGAGTGCTGAAAGTGAGCAACGACATTCTGGCGCACGCTCCCACGTCGGAACATCTTCTTTGTCTCCAAGCTGTCTTGTCCCGCTTCAGAGACATTGGGCTCACATTACACCGGGAGAAGGGAGATTTCTCGCAGAAAGATATCAGCCTCTTTTGCTATTGATTTTCCAACAAGGGCATCGGCCCTGACCCTAACAAGGTAAACGACATTTAAGAAGCACCAGCCCCAACCTCAGTGTTCGGAGTCCATAGTTTCTTGGGCATGGTAACCTACTGCAGATGGTTCATCTAGAATCTGTCAGACCTAACTAGCCCGCTCAGAGACCTGACCAAAGCCACCAGCCTATGGACATGGGAATCCGAGCAGGAAGAATCATTCCAACAGACTAGAGCAGCCCTGTCTGCGAACACCATACTGGTATATAGGGGAGAGATTAGTTAGGACCCCTGCACATGATAATAATGGTCTACACTGGCGTACTCGAGTCCAGCACAAGGGGAACCAATAAATAGCCCGGGATTCCGGACATGGTGCAGTTATCTGGCCACTACACTACGCACTGTGTACTGTCGATAATTGTGTGCCCTGGGTAGGCCTGTTGTTACCTAGGGTAACACCACAGGAGGGATGCTGGATTATAGCGAAGGGTCCTGGACTCTGATGGTGGGCGCTGGAATTAGAGGGAGGGGTTCTGGGCTCTGAGGTCCAGGGCTGGCTTTAGAGGGAGGGGAGCTGGACTCCAAGAGAGAGTTCTGGAGGTGGGGTGTCTATGTTATGTTATTTGTTATGTTATAAGTTTTATAGAGCGCACAGCTGCTCCAGCAGCGGGCCATCCAAGTGCTGACTATTGCAGATATTGAGAGGAAACTGAGAAGGGAAAAGAGAATAAGGCCTATACCATAGGGAAGAGATGAGTTTTAATAGCTTTACGAAATGCAGTATGGTTATTGATGCTGCGGATGTGGACTGGGAGATAATTCCAGAGTTTTGCAGCGAGGACGCAATAAAAGCGACCTCCAGCATGCATTTTTCTCCCCCGGGGGACAACCGCCAGATGCTGACCCATGGATTTGAGTCGATGGGCAGGGGTGTAGAGTGAGAGCAGATTCACAAGGATATTTGGAGAGTGGTGGTTCATGATTTTGTGCACGATGCAGAGAGACTTAATCTCGATGCGTTTTGCCACCGGCAACCAATGTAGTCTGCGGACGTCATTGGTCATGGGACAAGTCCTAGAAAGGCCAAGTAGGGTTCTATCAGCCGCATTGTGAACTCTTTGCAGATGCAATATTTCAGCCTCATTTGCCCCTAGGTAAAGTGAACTGGCGTACTCCAGCCTCGATAGAATGGAGGCCTGGATGATGACTTGGCGGACTGTGGGGTCAAAGAAACCCAGCAGCGGTTGGAGCCTGTGAAGGAGTCCGAAACAGGTCCCAACTACTTTTTAAGTTTGGACCTGAAAGTTAAGGGCCGAGTCAATCCGTACTCCAAGGTTTTTGATCACCTGTTGAGGGGCGGGTGCACAGCCCAGAGTCAAAGGCCACCAATGCTCACTCCACAGCTAAGTATCTCTCCCCACTAGCAAAATCTCTGATTTGCTCGCATTTACCTGGAGGCAGTTGGTAGTCATGCACTCTGCAATGGCTGTTAGATCACTCCTAAACTTGAGTGCATCCTGCTTGGAGTCATCATATAGTGCCACCACCAGCTGGGTATCGTTGGCATACGATGCCACTGTTAGTCCCCTGCTCCTGGCTACCGCCGTCAGAGGTTGAACATACAGATTGAATAAAGTTGGGCTCAGCGCTGAGCCCTGTGGAACCCCTTGTTTAATAGGGTGTGTCAGAGAGCTGTACGGGGGGCCGACACATGGAAGGTTCTCTTAGATAGAAAAGAGGCAAAGCAGCCCAGGGCCGAACCTTCGATGCCACCCTCCCCCAGATGCAGCAACAGAATCTGATGGGATACTGTGTCAAACGCGGCGCTAAGATCTAATCATATCAGCGCCGATGTTTGCCCGGAGTCTAATGCCGCCCTCAGATGTTGAGTTATAGCTAGGAGGGCAGTCTCCGTGCTATGAGAAGGGCGGAAACCGTTCTGCGAAGAGTCAAGGTTGCTGTTATTTTCTAGGAATCTTGTCAGAATGGAGTTGATGCAGGCCTCAGCGATCTTGGACACCCACGGCAGGAGAGAGATCGGGTGAAAGCGATCCGGTTTAGAAGTATCCACTGTGGGTTTCTTTAATAGGGGGACCAGCATGGCCCGTTTCCAAGCCCTGGGAACTACTGCCATGGACAGCGACATATTAATCAGCTCACAGAAAGGCGAGAGGAGCTGGCACAATGACTTAAGGAATTGCTCCGGTTTAAGAGGATCTGCCGGGGAGCCAGATTTAACTTTTCTGCAGATCATAAGCATCTCTTCTTGGGAGATCGATGGAAAGACGGAGAGTAAGTGGGTGGCATAGGGCCTGTGAACAGGGCCTGATCTAATCGCGGTGTGGTGGAAGGTCCTATAGATGTCCATGACCTTCTTAATGAAGAAGGCGGCGAGATCCTTGCTGGTCAGAAGAAATGAGAGGGCTTTAAGTTGCCCTGCAGATTTAACCCCTTTGCTGCGGGGGTAATTTTCCTACAGTGCGGGAGGGCGGGGGGTCCGCGGCACCGCGGTGCTCATGACGAGCCCAGCTCGTCATGAGTCACAGTGGAGCTGTGCTCATGACAAGCTGGGCTCGTCACAACCCCGCCTACTGATTCATTCTCCCG